>NW_009706241.1:7791-43698 GCF_000703405.1 Apaloderma vittatum | reverse complement strand
AAAAACGCCCCCCCCCCCCCCCCCCCAAACAAAAGAATAAAGATTACAAAAACTCCATTCCAGAAGAAATGAGTGCTTAATTTCCTAATTATTGAGTAAAATGAATTTATTTAGATCTGCAAGTTTAAGATCTGTAACACTGTAACACTGACTTACTGTTGTGGCACACATCTGAACAGTTAAGAAGAATTCATTGTAAAGGGAGAAATTCATATACATTTTTGTTGACATTCTTGGAAAAAAGTCAGACTTCAAGTATGACTGGGAAAATTACGATTTTTTTTTTAAAAAAAAGATTTTCAAAGACTGTATTCATTTAGTTTGGCAAAAGCTACAAAATGAATATGTATTTTTAAAAAAGCAAAGACTTAAGTGATCACAGCTTTTGGCTCTTAGGGAGAAGGAAATGCCTTTAAAAATTCCATATTACACCAAAGTTCATTCTTTGCCTCCCCCCTCTTTCTAGCCCTTATTTAATGTTGTGTGGAACATCTGTTTAGGAAAAGTGAGGCTAGAAACAAATTTGTTAACCCTTCAGCTGGTAGATGTCCAGGTTTATTGTAAGATGGTGGCTTTCTTGGGTGACTATTGTGTTTTGGGTACCTTTTACTACTTTTGCCTTTTTTCTGACTCTCTCTCACCACCTTTATTTTTATTATTTTTTAATTTATTTTTATTTAATATGGAAAATGAGAAGTGAGAGAAACATGCATATGCACAGTCTTTAACTGCTTGAGAGAGAACAGGCCATAAAGCTAGTGAGAAATATGTGCATTAAATAGCTATCCTCTCCTTTACTGTCTTAATTTTGGGTGTAAAAGTCTAAAAGAGCTTTTCTGCATCTCTAGGTGACACTTTGCAAAGAGATGCCTTATGCCAGCATTGAGAAGGTGTTCTGGATTTCAATAACAGTGTAAGGGCAGAGACACTTGACAAAAGACTGAAAAATCATACTGCAATGCTGTATCTAGATATATATTAAAAGCAGAGCATATGCGGTGGATAAGCATGAGGTGTCCCTGTAGCCTACCGGCAGATAAGAGGGGTGGTCTTCTCGATCTGCAGTGTCTACCTCTGTTTTACTAACCCCAGTGTCTTCCCTGCCCTTGCACAAGTACTTCTAGCTACATGATGGTCTTTAAACGTGGCCCTTTTTCCAAGATTTACCTCTGATATCTCTAATTTCTGACACTTAGCACCTGGCTCCCTTCTATGCTATGTCTCTTGCTGCTACTCAAGGCAGGTAAGCCTGAACTGGCTGTGGCGTCACCTAGTTTATCCGCAAGGATTTTTTTTGTTCCCTACAAATGCTGACATCTGAATGCTGCTCTTCACTGCAGGAACTGAATTCTTCTTATCAAATATCTCAGGTCCTGCACCTGGATAGGGGCAATCCCAAGTACGAATATAGGCTGGGAGATGAGTAGACTGAGACCAGCCCTGAGGAGAAGGGCTAGGAGGAAAGAAGACTGAATATGAGCCAGCAATGTGTGTTCACAGCCCAGAAAGCCAGTCACATCCAGGGCTGCATCAGGTGTGGCCAGCAAATCAAGGGAGGTGATTCTGCCCCTCTGTTGTGCTCTGGTGAGACCTCACCTGCAGTACTGTGTTCAGCTGTGGAGCCCCCAACACAAGAAGGATGTGGACCTGTTGGAGTGAGTCCAGATGAGGGCCACAGAAATGATCAAAGCGCCGGAGCACTTCTGCTATGATGACAGGCTGAGAGAGGTGGGGCTGTTAATCCTGGAGGAGGCTCTGGGGAGACCTTATAGCTGCCTTTCAGTACTTCAAGGTGGGCTACAAGAAAGAAGGAGAGGGAGGGACTCCTTATCAAGGAGTGTGGTGATAGGACAAGGGGTAATGGGTTCAAACTGAAATAGGGTAGATTTAGATTAGATGTAAGAAAGAAATTATTTTCTGTGAGGGTGATGAGACACTGGACCAGATTGCCTGGAGAAGTTGTGCATGTCCCCTCGCTGGCAGTGTTCAAGGCCAGGCTGGATGGGACTTTCAGCAACCTGGTCTAGTGGGAGGTGTCCCTGCCCATGGCAGGGGGGTTGGCGCTAGATGATCTTTAAGGTCCCTTTGCAGACAAAAACATTCTAGAGTTCTGTGATCCCTCACTTGAATGTAGGAGAACAGTAGGGTGCCTTGGTCACCAGCTGTGCTAAATACTCCTCTTTCCCAGAAGGCTTCTCTTAAAGTACTGTCTCTTTATTTACTTTACTTGACTCAGCTAATGTCATCACCTACTTGCTGTGTAGTGCCCTGGATTTTATTTGTTTCAAGTAATTCTGCTAAAGTGGGTCATGGAACAGAACTGAAAATCTTCATTATGAAGATACATGCTTTCCATTAATATTTCTTTAACTCAGGGTCACTTTTCCACCCAGGTCCATAACTATTGTTAATAGGTACTGCAAATTTAATTAAATTACTATTTCTGAGACGTAACTAATAAGGTAAGGAGAAAGGGCTGGATTAATGACATGGCGAGTCTGTCTTTCCTCATGTGACTCTAGGGACCTGCCTTTGGCTTCTGAAGAACATTTCTATTGTATGTCTGAGAGGAGTTCTCTGGAAATGTTTGCTTAGGAGCATGAGAGTTAGCTGATTTGTTTGCCTTCAACTCACAGAAGTACTGTAGTGCAAATTTCATAATGTTTTGTTAGGCTTTTAGAAAACAGATGAGCAAAAAAGTGCTGAAAACTCTCATTAAAAAAATAGCAGAATTAACATTTAATAATGATCTTGTTTATCTAGACTGATAGTTTTAAGAATAAATTTATCTATTAAACTGATGTATTTTCAGAAGATTTCTGGTATGTTAGAGAAAGAGAGTTCAATAATATAGACAAAGCTTTGTTCAAATTATGGAGGCATAAATCATAAATATAAATGAGGGACAAGTGGCTCTACTGACTACAAAACCTCAAAGAAACTTGGTCTAGCATCAGTCTGAGCCAGTAAATCCATATTACACAGCATTGTTAGATCCTCCAGCCCTCATTTATCAATGCAGAAGCAGAGGCTCTGCGTGAGTTCTTAATGTGGTCTGTCTAAACTACTTCAGTGTATCTCAGACATAGGCAGTAAAAAATTTGTATTTGTTTTAGAAAATTAATTATTTCACAGTAGGTTTGTTACAGGTAGCACTTTGAATGTAGATTGTACTCTTAGTGAATAGTAGTTTCTAGGAGTTTGATTGCTTTTGTAATTGTTGCATTACGTACACACACATACATATATATAATTTTACAACTGGAAATAATGGCCTTATGATAAAGATTCCCATACAACTGATGCTCAACTGTTGTGAAAAGAGTCTTTGGTGAAAGAGAGTTTACTGGTGATGACTTCTTTTGAAAAGAAAATCCAGCCTTTAGCTTTCGCCAGGATGAAGTTTCAATTTTTGTCTCTTAAGATTATTCCTTTCTATATAGAGAAAGAAAGCACGTTTCTGCCTATCCAGATGCTCTCAAATATATATTAGACACTCTGAAATAAATATATATCAGATACTGTGAAATAAATATATATATAGCAGCCTTCCAGTACCTGAAGGGGGCCTACAGGAAAGCTGGTGAGGGACTGTTTACAAGGACGTTTAGTGATAGGACAAGGGTCAAGGGGTTTAGGGCAGGGCAGATTTAGATTAGACATTAGGAAGAAATTCTTTTACTATGAGTATGGTGAAATACTGGCACAGGTTGCCTTAAGAGGTGATGGAGGCTCCATCCCTGGAGACATTTTAGGTCAGGCTTGATGGGGCTCTGAGCAACCTTATCCAGTTAAAGGTGTCCCTGCTCACTGCAGGAAGGTTGGACTAGATGGCCTTTAAAGATGCCTTCCAACTCAACACATTCCATGATTCTATGATTCTGATTCTATGGTTCTGTGTTTTTATGATTCTATATTAAAAAAGCTGAATTAATAGTATTTAAAATCTGTTCTAGTGAGGTCTTCTGGATTGCATTACGTGTTCTGCTTGAATAACAGAAATAGATACTGTGTATTGCACTTAAGTTGCTGAATCCTGTATTTACTATTTTGTTACTTACTAATGTTTCTTTGCCACTCCTGTTCTTGCCCAGAACTGTCCCTGTTTAGTCAATGCAATTATAATTATATTGTTGCTACTGCATAATTACAATGTTGCAGGGTTTATATGCTTAGTACTTAAACGTTTGGGAAAACACTGAAAACTGAAGTGTGATGGTTCATTGATTTGTCACATTAGCTGTGGACACTCCCCACAACTGTGAATTTAAGCCATGTGTAGTGATGACTGTGTAGAACGTAACACATAAAAAAAGATATGATTGAACGCATTAATCGGTAGAACCTGTCATAGACATTTTAATTTCAGCTCATGGGTGGCCTAATTTGTGTTTTTGGGGGACTGATGGATGAATGTTTATTGCCTGAAATGCATGCCACATAACCACCATAAGCAGGCTTTAGGTGCTATATCTGAGCTGCATAGGTTCTGGGATCAGTACTGCTACAACTTCTGGCTTGTGTCAAACATTTAAAAGTATTTTCACAATGAGTGTACAGAGCTCATTTCGTTTGTACCCAGCTGGAGATGACTTTGCACTTCCCATCTGCTTTCAGATGTTTCCTGATCCATTTTTCCGGATAGTACTTGTCCTCGTGTCCTTTTTATGGTCTAACTGAAAACCATTTCTCTTTCTCTTAGCATGATACTGGAGAAAAATAATCTTTCTCTGAGTACCAGGAAAGGAAACATCTGTTATTTGTTCAGTTACACATGCCAATACTCCAACCAGTTGTAGCCATGTATGGCCATACGGTTTTAGGTGAGATGTCACTTCACCTACTATTGACTCCTCAGCTGTCACCATTGAAGAGTAGGAAAAGCCTAGGCAACCTAGGAAAGACTAGACAACCTACCTTTTCAGCTACCTGGCTAGATTTCCAACTCACTCTCGCATATTCTTGCCAACCTCTGAAACCACATGGCACAGGTGGTATCACTTTGCATGACCCTCAAGGTGAATGGAATAATGAGGCTCTCACATTGCCTGTTCTTGCTCTATGAATCATAGAATGGCCTAGGCTGGAAGGGACCTTAGAGATCATTTTAATGCAGTCTCCCTGTCACCAGGGATGCCACCTTGGCCACACCTGGGGACTGAACAGGAATTGAACCCGCGACCCTGGCATTGCTAGCGCCACGCTCAACTGACTGAGCTAACCAGCTCCCTAGTAAGACAGAGTTTTATGACTTAGATGTTCCATCTGCTCAGTCTTGATCCTGTGGAAGGCCTGTGCATAGATCATCAAGTCCTTGTAAAGAAAGATGGAGGGAAAGACGGTTCTCAGTGGAAAGCAAGCTCAGGGAGAGCAAGTGAGCAGGCAGAATGCATAGAGAGCATCACTCAGGTCTTTGCTATGTTCTTCCACTCCTTCATCCTGTGCCCCAGGTGCAAGTTCTGCCACTGATACATCTTCTGTCTAGTGGAGGTTAATGCCTGATATCATGCAGTGTCTGCCAAATGACTGATTCTGTGGGCAGTCAGAACTTCTTTGGGCTTGAGCCTCATGATGGTGTTGGGAGGAAATGGCTTGGGAAGCTGAAACACTGCTCAGAAGAATGATTTTTTTACTGCTATCCTACTGCACTTGTCTTCAGTACAGCTTTCCATGTCCTCAGTTTTCTCTTCTGCTGATCCTGTGAGCAAATTGCTGGAGGACAGGGGTGACTGTCCGCTGACAACCAGAACATCTATTTTTTCTTGAGTTCATGGATATAAACATCTGTATAACAGTACAGTTTGGTACATCTTGTAGCATTCTTGCTGCCTAAACTGGTATCAGAGCTCAGGCAACCTAAGAGTTATATTAATAAGCTGAACTGGAACAGTTTTGTGCCTTTCAGGTAACTCATTTTGGTCTGTGAGCAAATTAAGTTTTATAAGATATTTGCTTTTCTTGAAGATTTTGAATATGTGTTGTTGCAGGTTGTGGATATATGTTTGCCATAAGCAATTAGATATGATACACATCTGTATGTATGGCTGAACAATATACCTATATGGTACATCTGCAGTAAAAAATTAGTGTTTATTCTTCTGCATTACCAGGTAGCTGTCTGAATGGGTTTTCTTCACTTGAATATCAATAACTTCATCTTAAAAATATATTGAAGATGTTCTGTGGAACTGTTGAGACTTGCAGTAAGCTGCATAACATCACATGCTATTTGCAGTGCAAAGATCAAACATGTGAGGAAAACCTCTTAGGAAGTATATGCCAATAAATAGTACAACAGAAAAATACATTCAAATTTTTTGCCAAGCAATACTAGCATGAAGTTCAGTCTTGAAGAAGGAAAGCTTGATTAAATTGGTAAAGTAGTGGAGAGAAAAATAGTGCCTTAGTGCTGTGATTTTGCTCCTTAATACCTAAGAAGACCTCTAGAAAAACCTGCCATTTCTGTTCTTAATCAAGTTATATTCTGATTAAGTAATGAACTGCCTTGTTGAAATACATATCTTCACATTGGGATCATGGACGCATCAAACTAACTGAGCCAGTGGTAGGAGTTTTTAGGTAATTACCAATTTGGATAAGCTAGTTCTACTTCTGTTGATAAATGGAATTGTAGTATTTTGGCAGGTGTTCAAACGGGCATAGTGTCCCTCACCCCCAAAAAACCCCAGATGCCATCCCACATTATTTTACATCTTTATTTTGCATTAAATTATCCTCAGCGTGTTTATCAACATTGTTTAATATCAAATTCTTTGAATCAAGTGTCACCTGTACTAGGCACCTGACCAATACTAGGAAATTGAAGTGATCTGACTTCATCTGTGCCACTTAGTTACTGCACGAAACAGCTCCTTGTGGCCTAAATAGGCCCTTTCCACTCCCTTCTCATTTTAATCTGTCAGGAAATTGCAGATAAATTTATAATAAAATCACTTAATTGAAAGTAGGTTCACTGTGCAAGCCTAGTAATTCCGTGGATGGTCTTACACATCAAAGTTATTATCATGCTCCTACCCTGAATCTTTACAGCGATGGCATTCTGTGTCCTTAGATAGGGTGGGCTAGTGCCTCCCTTGTCCTTTCTACTGACATATCTTAATTTTGGGGGAGTTTCCCCACAGAGACCATGCTTTGCTCTTTCAAGGCAAAGGGAAAATACTGCTCCTATGCCGTGAGAAAGGGAGGCAGTTAGTCTTAAACTAGAAATGAACTATTTTTAAAATTTTTTTTTAATGTTCGGATAATGGGGAGACATGGTATCAGCCAGTAAATTACACTATTAATTCCATACCACTCTATGTTAAGTGCTTATATTTTCAGCACTTTTTGTCAAAAAAAAAGAAAGTGAAATTTTGTGCTCTTTCTCAAGTAATCTCAAGTCTGCATCAGGACTCCGTCCTGCCACTATGGAAGAACCATGAAATGCGTTTAACAGAGAGACTGTTTCCAAGACCGGTAACTAATGTCCAGGTTCAAGGCAAAGAAGAGCAGAGTCAAAAACTTCTGATTATAATAAAAATTGGAAAATAAGGAAACTCTTGCTCTCAACTTTCTTATTTTTTAATTATTTTTGTTAAGGAAATGCTATTTGTCTTTGATAATTAAAATAGTTTAAAGGTCCGTAAGGATGTTGTTGGTATCCTTATTTTCCTAATTGGGAATGCGCTTTAGCCGTAGTATAGTTTAACATACATTTAGTACATTTTCTCATTTACACAAAGTTTAAACAGTGTTAGACCAAGCATTTAATACCCATGGTTATGCTGTTTGTGAATAAAACAAGCCTTGGAAAAAAAAATAGTAAAATAAAATCTCTTTAACATGCCTGTGTAAGAGAAAATAACTTTCCAGAAATATGTTTTTAATTTGGAACATACTGACTTAGTAAATACAATTTTATCTATAGTAGTGAATTGAACTGATTGTTTCTCGTTACCATGGGCTTCAAGATTTTAAAACTGGACCTCAGCCTCTCACCTCATTTTTATTCATGGATTGTAAGGGGAAAATAAGGTTTCCTGGCTTTTAAAATCCCAGTTGGTTTTTCAGCTTTGAATGAAGTAGTTGAAGTTTGGAATGAAGAAAATATTCACTATGCACCTGCGGAATAGCTTGTCAAAAGCCGGTTTAACAGTTTGGCTTATTCTAGCCTCAGTTGGTTTGTCTTTGGCTTCTACTTTTTCATGTATTTGATTCTTCTTAAACAGTTAAAATACTACTGAGTATTTTTTCAGCTTAAAATAATTGTGTTTACTAGTTACTACTCTTCATAGGATAAATAAATTCATATTTAAATGTAAATGGGAAAAGCCTTGTTTTTTAAAAATTCTTTCAATTTTATCTACCCTGCCTAGGTCTCCATGGAGATCTGAGAAGCTGGCTCTCTGAAGAAGGAAAATTTCATAGAAATTGTTGATTTCCCATTTCAGGAAACATAGTTTTGCTGGTCACTTCAAAAGCAGATAGATGGGGACTGATGCAGTTTTATTCTCTTAATATGCCATTTGTACAAGTTAATTGTTTTGTCCAAGAGTTAGAATAGATGTTTTACTTGAAACTATTCTGTGAACAATTTCTGCAGTGGAAAACCTTCACTTCAGACTACAAAACAGTACGTACACTGCATTTTTGCTCGATAAACTTGTTTGAAACAGACATATTTTATCAAGGAGTGTGTGATTTCAGCCTTTCACACAAATAAACAAGTTTTTCCACACAGTGCAGGTGATACTGCTTCCCTGCCAAATATATAGGGAGTTTGCCATGGCAAAGCAAGTCTTGTTCCAGAAAGCATGCAGGACTCTAACTCTTACAGGTGACAAATGGATTTTAATGATAGGCATCTTTACAGTGTGTTAGGGAGGGATGACAGGCTTCATTTTCATTTGCAAAATAATTCCAAGTTCATTTGATCCTTCTTCCTTCCTTCACAGTATATTTTTGAAAGCATTTTTCTCCTTTGATCCGGAGCATAGAAAACTCTTTCAAGGTCTGCATTTCTAGGTAGGGTTTTTGTATGTTTATGACTTCTAGCACGTAATTTTTCTTTTAAACTGTGTGCTTACATAGAGGCTAGCTGGAAAATTGAGTGTTTCTAGAAGGCAGTCTGACAATCAAGGTAATGTCATATTTTCCAACAAGAATACCAGATCTATGTCGTGTGTGATTCAACCAGCAGTTTCTGCATGAAGAACAGTGTTCACTTTGTTTATTGGAGGATTACTGAAAATCCTATAATTCATCACTAGTCTGTCAGAAGCAAGTTTTGGCTGATTTAATGCCTCATTCAGAATTGAAATGTACGTATTTTATCTTAAATGTTGAGTGTTCTGTTTCAAGTCTTACATTCTAGCTTTGTGGAGAATACAAATAGCCTTAGTATATATTATTGTAAAATGACAAACCATATTAATGAAAGAAGATGCTTTGAGGCATATTGCTATGAGGTTAAAATGTACTGCTTACTTATTACAAAGCTGTTTTTCAGATGGAAATAACTGGACTATATGGTTATTATAATGAATGATGAGGGCCTGTAGTACTTCTTTACACATGAACTAGCATGTGTAGCATTGGAGATTTGGACTGGTTGATTTAAGAAGAGTAAATGCCTGTATTTAATAACCAGTTTCATACATCAATCACAACTCTTGCATCTACTTGATACCACAGCATGTTAACTGTTGAGTATAGGCTGCTAAGATTCAAAGACATTAAAAAAAAATTTCTGCTACCTTAAAATCTTTTTGGCTCTCTTTGCTCTCTGCTGGCACTTTGATTACACGGTATAAGCAGGACAATGAACAATCATGGCTACCTGAATGGCTGTTTAATCCACAATTATGTTTTCATTCTCACTAACAGCAGAAACTCCCTTATTTTGATTGTGGAACAACTGGGTTTTGTAGGTCTTACGAACTTGTAGACTGCTAAATTCTTCCTGAAGCTGAGGCAGATACCTACACAGGCATTTTGACTAGAGCATAATTTCTTGTACGTGCAGATTGCAGTTTCTTAGAACAAAGACTAAGAGATCAGATATAAACCGTGTGCACTTTTCCTTTTCCCTGTTTTTGGTTCTCTTGCTGTCTGTTCTCAAAATCAGTGACTGGATTAGTTTATGTTTCCTCACATGTGGTACCAGGAGGCTGAATGACTTTGCAGAATTAGCCTATTACAGATATTGAGCTGTTAATGAAATAACTGCGTCTTTACAGCTGCAGTGAATGAGTTGCAGCTAATAGCTTTCCCAGATATTAATTAAGAAATTGAAAAGCTCCAGGAAGAGGATTAGCCATCCAACATTTAATTATTCTTGTAGTTAAAAAGTATTTTATCCATAAACCTCTCATTCTTATTTCAGATGCCTTTGATTATTTTCCTCTTTAACTCGTTTTTCGTAGATCATCTGAAGACACGGATTACTCTTAACCTTCACTTCCCTTATCTGTGAGAGTGAGGTTGGAATAGTTGAGGCTACACAAGCCAGAACTGGATGCGTAGTTTATATGGTTAAAAGGGGGCTTTGGTTATACTAGACATGTGGCTAGGTGTTCTGCTTGGTTAAACAGCTGGTTTCCTGGTTTTCCCCACTGGGACCTCTTTTTGCTCTACACATACTCCACTAAATCTGAGCTTTTCTCCTAGAGTCCTGCTGTCCCTCCATATCCAACCTCTCCACTTCCTTCAGAAGACTTCTCCAGACTCCCCCAGGTCCTCTGCCCCCCTCTTTGCCTTCTTGCCCTTTTACTTGTCTCCATACACAGGCTCTCCACTTTATTGTTTGGTTTGCCAGTGCTTGGCAGGTGATCAGCCAGATGTGGGCATAACAGCTGGCTACTAGGCCCTTCCTCACTAACCAGACAGTCTCCACTCACCAGTCAAGAAACTTGTGTGCTTTGAGAGCCTTGGGGTAAGTACCACAGCCTACTTCTCAGTTGTGGTAAGGCAGAGTTTTAGCATTGTGACCCACACATGTTACAGGTCTGAGCTATGTCTGTTTACTTCACAAAGAAACAGTGAATGATAGGAGTAAATGAGATGCTTTTAAACACTGCATATAATTTCTGGTATAGTTGGCACCTTGGTTTTACTGGTTTTGCCAGTACGACAGGGAAACTGGGGTAGTACGTGTTTCTGCCATCCCATCAAATTCAAAATCCGTATGGCTCTGAAAAAATTACTGCACTCCGCAAACAAGAGTAATTGTTCGAGAGACAGCGAATTACGAATCAGTATTTTGCCATGACCAGGGCTGTTCTTGGGCTATATTTGGAAGAAAAGTGCACACAGGATTGCCCAGAGCTGGGGAATACGGGAGCCACTAGCAACTCCCAAAGCAAAACTTCACTGTTGTGCTTTCTTCCTTTCCCTTCTGGCCCAAAGGCTGGCCACACCACAGACACTATCACTGTCTTGGTCTAGTTACACAGGTCTTTCCCCAAGTTCCCATCCCCATCTTCCCCCAAGTTCCCGTCCCCATCTTCCCCCACCCCTTCTCCACACCTCCTTTCCTTTTCTTCCGGAGAACAGATATATTGTCCCAGGGGGGGCTTCTGTGTAAGCGTGAGTTAAGAGTGCAGGTCTGAAGTCTTGGCTCATTAAAAGAAATGGAAATCCCATCTCACTAAGGTCATAAACACTCACCTTTGTGCAGGGTGCATGGTCACTACCAGTGTTTTAGCATGAAACTCTTAACTTCTTTCTTATGTGGCTTTTAAGGTTTGAAATGCAGTATCCAGAATGCTGATTTATTAAATTTTTGAACTAGTTTTCAGAAAATTACTTGAATTTCTGCATTGTCAAATATATCTTAAAAGGCACTTGCTTAAAATATGCGGGAGGAATGGAACTGGAGAAAAATTCCAAATTAATATTTACTGTGTGTGCATATTTATGCACATAAACTTTACTCCTACCAATGTTAACATTCTGTTTGCAGCATAATACCATCTATCTGTCATTCATGCACAGTACAAGTTTCCAATTACCTGCAAATAATGATCAGTTCTGGTGTTGCAGACGTTTTTGAAAGGAAATATGCATTTAAAACGCTGGAGATAAGATGCTACTTTTGTGGACACAGTGAACATTCAAGATCAAAAGGCTCCATATTTGAAAATGTTCACCAGTCTCTATTTTTGAAGGTCTGCAGAGCACTCGTCTTGGTTTTAAGTTCAGTTAGAGGATTGTTTAAGTTGAGTTAGAAGATGCAGGTAACAAATCTGTTATACACATCTCCAGAGCTGTTGTTTACATATGAACAGAGTTACACATTTTTAAAGATGAAAGGAGACTCGAAAGTACAGCAATGTCTGTTTATAGATTTAACAACCTTAAATCCTAACAGTCAAGAAACTTGACTAGTAGATGTGAGAAGTAATAATAGATGTGAGAAGTGACTTAATCTACATTGTTGGCTTGCGAAAACTTTTGCAAAAGTTTTTGGTGAAAAAATACTTTTACGGTTGTACAAATTTAAGACAACTTACTTTTGTCGATGAATTTCATTTTCTTCAGACATGTAAAATGCACAGCCCATCTTTGCTCAAATGCACAATTCCTAAAACAACCCAGTTACTGTTTAAACAGCTAGTATAAATAATGAACCACTCCATTACCAGGAGTATAAATAAATGTAGACAAGTAAGGGTTCTCTAGAGCTGAAAGTTTAGGTTATGCAAAAACTTCGACAGCTGTAATTTGTAGGTCCTTGTAGACTGAGGGGTGTGAGTGATGTAAACTCGAGAAAGCTGACATTTAATATATGTCTTATTTTGTCATTTTGCCAAAAGGCAGGACTTCACTGTTATGTTTCTTTTCCTGTGTACAGATTTTGAATAGGGCAACATCTGGCACAAAAAAATCCACAAAATGCCTTAAGCTTTGCAGTGCTGTAAACAGAGAACAGTGCTCTACTGCATGATGAGTGAGTCAACATTTTAGAAAAGTCTCATCATAAACATATTTTCTAAAAAGCTAAGGAGTAGAACAGGGGAGAAAAAAAACTTAATTGAAATTTATTTCTGCATATGTTAAGATTTAAAGTTAATTTAATACTAGAAGTTAGTTGAGTCAGAAGCATGTTTCTAATTAGTTCATAATATAAAATGTTGGTTCATTTTATGCTAGTTGAAGAGGTCCAAGACCTTATCAAAGCCTCTAAATCCCCATGTCTAAGGACATACATGGAAGCAACTCAGTTCTCCCCTCTACCTTAGAGTAACCACACACCTGTAACTTCGGTGAACCACTGTGGAAAATGGAAAATTTTGGTGACAACATAACTGTTTAAGAATTTAAGCCAGCAATTTTAAATAATTTCAGTAGTGTTAATGCACATCTTAAATTGGTAAAGTGAAAACGAGGAAAGTTAAGAGCTTTTTTTGGGGTGGCGTAGAAGGGGAGAGAGAGGGAGGGAGGGGGAAGGAGTTAAAGAGGGAAAGATAAATGTAAAGAGAGAGAAGGCAGACTGGCTGTGAGTACACCAAGATGACATGTATCCTTGGTCCTGGGAATTTTTTAAATGAATGGAGAATAGTTCATATTTTATGGCTCTTGTCCAGAATATTTACAGAAACACTATAGTCTATACTGTCAGCTAGTCTGACAATACGACTACACCTGAACAATCATGAACTACTCAGATGCTGTGCTTTGTTACTGAGTGAAGGTACAGAATCAAAGAAGGGTGCTCTTCTTAGCTTCCTGTTTTGAAACACAGTGAGAATCTCAGTTCAAAAAGGTGGGTTTTTTTCTCTGGAAATGTGCTTGCTTTTTGGTTGTGGGCTTGGTTTTTTGTTTTGTTTTGTTTTGGGTTTTTTGGGGTTTTTTTGGTTCTTTTTTAAGCTACCTACTTTGAATAGACTGCTGAGCCTTCACTTCATTTATTGCAGTACGACAGTGATATGTCTCACAGCAAGCAGCTCTGCCGTTTCTGAATAGACTGTCCACCCATGTTTGTCAGGGTATGGTCTGCCACCTAGACATTGACCCTTCTAGGTAAAGTGGGGAAATGCAAGTGGGAGGAAAAGACTGTTTGTTGACAGCCCTATTAATTCTAATGGTGTCAAGGGTTTTGAAAGTGTTGCTGAATGGTAAGTAGCAACTTTAGAGGTTCTTTGTATAAGCAGTGGTCAATGTGATGGTGATACCCCTCTTGTTTCTTATTTTCCAACAGCAGCAAGCATCATGGTAGATACAGAAGAGACACAGCTGGCTGATAGAGTTTATCTTTTTTACATTTGCCATTGGGACTCTTTCTACAGGCAGCAGGGGTGGAATGTGACGTGTTCAAGGTCAGGTGGGATGGGGCTTTGAGCAACCTGATCTAGTGGGAAGGTGTCCCAGCATATGGCAGGGTGTTTGGAACTAGATGATCTTCAAAGTCCCTTCCAACCCAAACCAGTCTATGATCTTAAGATGTCTGAAGTATTGCTGCCCTGCTGCAGTTCATGCAGGAAAGGTCAGTGACTGTCGCTTCAGCCTTTCTTCTCGCCTGCCTTTGGGATTCAGCTACAGCTCAGGTTGCAAAGAATATGGGGTTTTTTGCGTTGTATGTTGTGGCTCATACACTCCCCCAGTTTACTCAAAAATGTTACACTATGTGTGTGTATGGCACCTTCTAAGGAGCTGATTTGGGGAATTATTCTCACTAGTAGAAATTCTTAATTATTTCCACGCATAATAAAAATATTATCCAATGACCTCAATGATATTGAGCAGATGACAGATACAAATAGGAGATAAGGCATTTTTGTTTCTGTTTGTCTGGATTGAAATCAAGATTTAAAGGTGAAAGAACAGCAGAGACAAGTATTACTATGGCAGGTTTGCTGACAAGCTGCAGCTTGAAGTGAATGGATAGATTCTGATTAATACCTCTATTCTCCCCACAAAAGAAAGAAAGTATTAACTAACAAAAACCTCAACATTTTCTTAGGTGTAATAACTACATTCTGCTAATCTAACAAAATAATACATTTTCAAATGCTTGGGATTTATAATGTCTTAATTGCTTCTACGCTATAGTATATGAAAGGCAGTGTATAAATGCAAGTGCTTTTCTTAAATAGTCTTATTTTTGAAAACTTTGAAATCTGAACAAAACATATTTTTTTCCTAGTGCATCTTTTTCTAGGTGGATGTAAATTTTTTAACTGCTTGGAATTTCAAAGGGCTTCTCACTTGTTATGTCTATAACACAACATTTCACTTTTCCATCCTAAAGGCATGCTTATGTAGGCCCTGTTACACAAGATATAGCAGTGAATTAACAGATGAATTTTTGACGCAAACTTATTTGTTTCTACCCTTGAGTCATGTAATCATCTTCAAATCTGTTATGCGTAACTTTTACTTTTGAAAATATTTCCACAACTGAAATATTAGAAGCTCTGAGGAAATTTCAGTGTCTCATGTTACAAAAAAGTCTGAGATAATGCTGAATCAAATAATTTCATTCCCATTCATACTGAATTATAGTACAGTTGCAGACGTCCTCTGAGCAGGTCTAAATTTTGATTGGTTTGCCAGTTGACTGGAGCAGCATAAACAGTAATTACTTTTTGTTTTTTCCCACTTTGTTTCCACTGCTGTTTGCCAACTTGTTCTTAGACCCCTCGAGTTCTTTCTCTCACAAACCTTAGCTAGAAAGCCTGTGGAGGAAAAATTCAAGTTAACTTGGAGGCTTTGTCTTTATTGTTCTGTGTTAAGCATTACTGCACTTAAGTAACTTCTGTGAATGCTTCGTCACTGGAACATGGGGAAATGACAGAAATTCAAATATATTTGTATCCTGTAATAAATAGTTTTGCTAAATATACCTCATTAGGCACACTTTTGCAGTGAACTGACAGAATTGGATCTTATATTAACCTATCTAATATAATAGTTGTAGTTAGAGAGCGTCTGTCCGTTAGTGACCGGCCCAGCCCTAACCCACGGCAATATGCTAGCACTTTGAAGTTGGTGTTGAGTGTTAGATTCTTTATTTGAAAAGCAAAAGGTCTGGGAGAGTGTTTGGTTATTGACTTGGTTGTTGTCCTTGTACTGAAGCTCTATTAATAGCATTCTTATAAATCCCTTTTAAAAATAATTTGAAATCATGGCAATCAGAATTCAATAAATCAGAATGTAATATAGCCCTTTGTAATTAAAGTGACAAGGGGCCGTTGCTCAAGTCAAATTTTACTGTAAATTGTAAGTTCACTAAGAGTTACCGTTTTATGATCTAGGCCAATAAGGTCACCTCGAATCTGCTTAAGAGCCTTGTTACTGTAACATAATACAGTATATATGTTGCCTCTTTAGTTTATGATGTTTATGAAGCAGTTTCACAAATTCCTACCAAACCAAGTGACTGAAAGTTTGCAATAGACTTTGTCTCATGGAAAGTGATGGGTAGAAAGGTGGATTATAGTAAGGAAATTAGGTGTTTCTGTGGCTGCTAGAAGCTGAGTTGCTGTTCTGTGGCAAGAGTATGTGTTGTTTAGGGCTGAGTTTTGCAGTCTGTGAGTCTCCTTCTTCATCATTATAACTGAATTTTACTTTTGCCATTTTGTAGACTCTTTCCTGGAAAAGGTTTATGTCGATTAAGGACTCCCTCTGACACCGTTCTTTACTCAGACTCCTATTGGGGATTGCAGACATGCAAGCTTTGCAGTGCCAAAAAATTCAGTTTTGAGTTCTCTATCAATTTTTTGTATGAGCTTGGATTTTTTGTATACTTATTTTTGTGCAAAATAGGAGAGAAAGAGGAGTAAGAAATATATATATGTAGTGAATCCTGTTTTTTTTCTCTCTAAGCACAGTAATTTTTCTGTTCGTTTATTATGCTTCAAATATTTATTATATTTAGAAAATGTTATGCATTTGTGTTCAAGTTTACCACTGTTTCAGTCTGTAACAAAGACTGATATATGTTATGTTAGGCAAATACGGTGAGAAAAAATGTTCATTTAGCTCATATTCTGACTAAGATTTCCAGTGTTAGCTGTTTGATTGGTGTTTAGTTTTATCGCAGATAGGTATGTTTATAAATACATAGAGAATTTTCTTTCTTTGAGGAATAAAGTAATTTATTATTAATTCCAAGTATAATAAAATGCAAAAAGAAATGTAATTCCATTTAATGAATAAAGAAAATGAAAATAAATATTCTCACAATATGTTTTAGGTATGACTTTGATTATCCTAGGAGGCATCTTAGTAGGTTTCTCTAGTGATGCTTATCTTACGAAAAGTCACACTTATAAAAGCGATGCCTCTGCTGTATTGCATATTCAGGACATACTCGTATAGACAGCCAAGCGATGGAGCAGAGCACGTAATAACCTATTGTCTGTAGAGTACTTACTTTATCAAACAAGTGAGGTTAGGTATTTCAGATTAATATATACAAGACAGAAAGCAGAGACAAAGCAGAGAAAAACAGACTAACCAAGAATTACAAGGTTGAGGGCGATATATCAATTGGTTGATTGTCTGGGTCATACTAGTTTTAAATATTTGAGAAGCCATTCCAAGAGTAATACCGGAGTTCTTTGTTTTGTTTTAGATCTTTAACCAGATCTTATCTACGTTTGTAGAGCTGGACTGTAAATCACCAAGCCTTTTTCATGTTGGCTGCTTTGTGGGAAACCTAAGAGGCAGTAAGTAGTGGATGTAGTTGAAGATCCAGAGAAGCTTTTTCCCTGTGTGTTCTTAATTTTGGGTCTAGAGATAAAAAGTGCAATGCATGCAAGTAACGACTCCAGTCTTTTCAAAGATGCTTTTCTTCAGCACCACAGCAGATAGCTAATGGTTAGGTTGTGGTTAGCATTTCTCTTGATGCTCTGAACAGCATTCCCTAAGTATTTTCCAAAAATATGGGAACATGCATATATACCAGGAAATATAACCTTCCGTACCTTTCATAACACAATAGATGCTAGCTAATACAGGTGCTCTGCCAAGATTTGAAAATTTGACTGTAGTTGAATTTTGTTATAGGAAGATGTATGTTCTCACATGCACCCAAAGGGCATGGAGGAAACATCTGGATGCTCACCAAAAAATAAGCTGTAAATAAGACAGGTTTTAAAAAGGGAAGTGTTGAGAAATAAATGCCTGATAAGCTTAGCAGTTTTTTGCCTTTCCATTGCACAGTAAGTGCCAACTATGCATACACATTTCTTCTGGGTGCATCACACCACATGGGACACTTATATTGAAGCTTCATCATCAAGGAAAGATTTAGAGTCCTAAAAGTATCTAAAATCAAATAATTTCTTAATTTTGTTCTCTGCTGTAATGGTTGCTTTGATGCATCCTGGTTCCAGCATCCTCACCTGCTCATTGGAGTTAGCAATCTTTTTCCATAATTTGGAGCTAAAGTGGTTTTAAAGCTGTTCATAATTCACATTAAGAAAGACAACAGGATATATGGTTTTATGTGGCCGTTGCTCACACTTGTTACAAAAAATACATATGTGAGGACATACAGATTGGCATGGTTGGCTATTGCTTGCAAAACTTGATGGTAGTGTATAACACAAGTAAGTAATACCTGTGCAAATATTTACTTAACGATAATGAAAACCACAGCTGTCCACTTTGATTAAGTGAACAGTGGTTGCAAGGGAAGGTATCAAATATAAAAGTAGCATTTGGATCTGAGAAGAATACCTGTTATGTATATTTTGAAATGTTTAAGCCTAATAAAATGCATGAAAATAGAATACAAGTATGTCCTAATTTTAATTCATGTGAACAACATTATTCTGTCTTAAAATCCAATCCCTTTCAATCCCAAAGCTAGGGGATCTGCATTATGGCTCAGAAGTGTTAGGAATGAACATCGGCATGTTTGGCAGTTGCTTGGAGTGGCTGTCGGTTTTCGTGTGCTTCACACTTCAGGGGTGGAACCTACCAATTTTCCAGTAGTAAATAGTGCTGGTTCCACACAGCTCGTTCCACTTCCATCTATGAGTATGACTGCTACACTTCACTCACAGATGTGAGTCCCTTGTTGCATTTGTTAAAAATAAGAGGCTATCATTTCAAGTGAGTGCTTTTCTGGAAACATACCTATGAAATCTCAGCTGTGGTTGCAGTGTGACTTTCAGACAAGGTTTATTCAATATGTAAGTAAGAATTTGAGGTCCTGGCTCAGTGCTGCAAGTTAATCTTGCAAACTAAAATTAGGTTGTGTGTGTTGTTTCTCTCTTAGATGTCATGAAAACAGGTGTATTACAGTCACAGTATTTTTGATAATGTAGAAGAAAAACTGACCCATGTGATAAATAAAAACTACATCAGCCCTGCCATCAGAGTAAAAAAAAAGATGGGAAAGGTTGTAGTTGGCAAAATAGTTTATATGTGCAAGATTCAGAGTTCTTTGGTTTCAAGATGCAACTTTGACACTGCACCGCACTTTATAGAAGTGTTGCTTTCAGAACTCATTAAAATGGCAGTGTGGCAGCCTTGAACGTTACTGCTGAAATGCAATTGTAATAAAATGGTTAAGTCCAATCTTGTGATTAAGATCAGTTACATTCATTAAACTGGGTAATAAGCAATGACATTGGGAGCTCAAGAAGTCCCCACGTGGCTTGGGGAAAGACATAGCAGTTGAGTGGAAGCTGTGGATGCCGTCGAATGCATGCCCGTTCTCTCCTCTGCACCACTGGGTCTGGGAAGCTACTCCTCGCTTTGCGTGCAGGCGTGGCAGAAGGGGGCTCCTGTGCGTTGTGTCGCTTGGAAGTGGACGTGTCGGCTAGTGTTGGTGAGGCTCTGACTGGGTTTTCACTTCATTATTTAACTGTCCACTCACTGAAAACAGTGTGCATCCACATCTGGAAGCACTCTGCTCACTTTGTTTTCTACCTCAGGGCTCTACTCTCTTTTTATTATTATTATTGCTTTTGAGAAGAGTTTAAGCAAATAACATCCCATTTCTTTTCATGCAGAAAAGTGTTGCTTGGCTCTGTTAATTAAAGATAAATAGCTAAGAGCAACTGTATCAAATTCCATTTATGCATCTGAGCTATTTTTTCCCCTTGTAGCAGCTACGGTGGTTTAAACAATGGGAGAAAGAAAAAACGGAGTTTCTTTCAGAGCAGACAATTGTTATGACTTCACTGTATGCAGTCAGTTGTAATCCAAGAAGTCAAACCATTCAGTCAACAGTCGAAAATTCTGCAGTCGGAAGAAAAAGATTTTTTCTATCTAGACTGGACAAGCAGCTCTTTAGAAGGAATATTGTGTGGTTTAGATATTTGTTCTCAAGCGAAGAAGTATAAATGTTTAAATTCTATTACTAATGTTATTTAAATAAATAACTCCATACTGCAGAAATTTAGAAAAGCCTACTAAAGGAAAACAGTAATATATCTTTTCAATTTGCAATTAAAACTGTTTTTTGCATTTTTTGGTAGTTAAAACGTAAATCGAGTGCTAGATTCCTTTACCCCCTGACATCCTTTCTTTCTCCTTCATTTTCTACACACACAGGCAAATGCATGCATACACACACACATACAGAGTTGTTTGGCCACCAACGTTTCATCTAGTCACAACTGCAGGGAGTGCTCACTTGCAACTTGCCTGGCCGTGACAGGTCCTCCATCTGGGTTGAGGCAGTCCTAAGCACCAGTATAGGCTGGGCTGTGATCAGCTTGAGAGCAGACCTGAGGAAAAGGACTTGGGGGTGCTGCTGGACGAGAAGCTCAACATGAGCTGTCAGTGTGCACTTGCAGCCCAGAAAGCCAGTCGTGTCCTGGGCTGCATCAAGAGATGCATGGCCAGTAGGTTGAGGGAGGTGATTCTCCCCCTCTGCACCACTCTCACCTGGAGTACTGCATCCAGTTCTGAGCCCACAGCACAAGGATATGGACGTGCTGGAGTGTGTCCAGAAAAGGGCCACGAGGATGACCAGAGGGCTGGAGCACCTCTCCTATGAAGACAGACTGAGAGAGTTGGGGCTGGTCAGTCTGGAGAAAAGAAGGCTCCAAGGAGTCCTTATTGTGGCCTTCCAGTATCTCAAGAGGGCTACAAGAAAGCTGGTGAGGGGCTTTTTAGGATGTCGGGTAGTGATAGGACTAGAGGGAATGGATTTAAGCTAGAGATGGCTCGGTTTAGACTGGACATTAGGAAGAAGTCTTCCCCGTCAGGGTGGTGAGACACTGGAACAGGTTGCCCAGAGAGGTGGTGGAAGCCCCGTCCCTGGAAGTGTTTAAGGCCAGGCTCGATGGGGCTCTGGGCAACCTGATCTAGTGGGGGATGTCCCTGCCCATGGCCGGGGGGTTGGAACTAGATGATCTTTAAGGTTCCTTCCAACCCTGACAATTCTATGATTCTATGACACCTGCACACTGACTTGCTCCCTCTGTATGTGCTCCATGGTCATCAGTACAGGCTGAACTGCTAGTGAGGGAAAGGAATTACTCTTTTCCTGTGTGTATATAGATGATAACTAATTAGTCATTATAAAGAGAACTTTCAGTAAAAAAGATAAGAATTTTAAGCACTCGATCTAGAAACGGAGGTATTTTTATGTTAAAAAGAAATTTGCCATGTCTAAGAATCGAATCTGGCATATTGAAATTTATGTCAACTGTTCATGAGCAAAACCTAGAGTAAGAAATAATTTTGACTAATGAGCAGCTGCTTCTCTTTGAACACAGTATTTGAGGATACATTGTAACTTTGTAAAATCATATTCTAATATAACTTGGCAGAGAAAAATCGCAGGTGAGTAGGTAGATATTTCATAATGGGAAACAACATGAGCATCTATTTAGTGACTTTATTTAAGGACGAATATTGCCCTGTCATAACTCATTTGCCAGCCTTTGCTCCTCAGAATGTTGATAACCCAAGCCTCCCACCTGAGTGCCCAGGTTTCTCAAATTGATGTTTAATGACAGGCACTGGGGTTTGAGAATTAATTATTCACTGGTCTCCACTGTATCCTTTCTGTCAGAAGGATGGTATTAGTACTTGCTTATAAGTACTTCTATCATTCAAAAAATGTGCTGTTTAGTACTAATGGGCTATTTACTCTCTCTCTTTAACAGAGTGCAGAGTGGCTGGTTGTAACCACCCTACCTTACAAAACTGGTGCCGCAAGTCCTGTTTTTGAAATATGGTTGGAGACTGAAAACTACATGAACTGTAGGAAGGATTTTTTTACCCTTACAGTAGTTCTACTGATTGTAATTATCAACTCAGTCAGAATAACCATTAGGATAGGTAATAGCAGGTTCTCCTATATTCTCTTGCACTCAGTTGTGATCTGTGCTGGTTTTATATTGCCATCTAGACTGAGTGAGATTAATGTTGTTTGTTTCAAATATAGGAAAACATTTAAGAGTGTGCTTAGAAATAAGTGCATTTTGAAGTGTCTGTCTGACTAGGAGTATTTTTCTGAGTTGGAGTCTTAAAGATTTCAGTCTAAAGCTGCAAACAGAACTGGTGTTTTTGGATTCTAAATTATTTTTCAGGAAAAAAGGAGCACTGTGAAAATCATTGTTTATATCACTTGATGGAGTGTTATACTCATAAATCATGATTATTTTCAACCTTTTGGTTGAGACTATTTTGTTTTCACAGCCAGAAGCAGTAAAATAATCAATCATGTAATAATGCCATGGATAATTATCATGTTGCTTGGTGTTCTTTGAGCTACTGCAGGTGTGTTTAGAGCCTCTATTGGTTGTGCTTAAACTTTGATTTTACAGCTGAGGTGGTGAAGAGCTTTGGAATGTGCCCACAATTGCTTTACTTTTTTTTTTTTTTTAACATAATGCGTTACTAACAAAGACCATTTGCTGTGAAATTTCCTATGGTTCAAGGCTTTTATATGCTCCTTGGCATATTGACTTGGACTGCTCAACACATAGGTGTACAGAAAAGCTATGTTTGTGATAGCTAGTAGACTTCCATTGTCGCTAAATTAGAAAGGACGTTGAAATGCATTTGTGGTTTAGAAAGCTTCAAGTATTTTTCTCTGTAAATATCATGCAATTCATTCTTAATAATTAAACATTCAGAACAGTTTTACTGGCATAATTACACCTTAATTTGTTTCCAAATAATGCTTCAGTTTTTGCTTTTCTTTACTAGGAGCAAAGCTAACATCAAGGAGAGCAGGGTTTTTCTGCAGCAGTGTGCAGGAATAAGCTTTAGGTCTGGAATTCTGTGATCAGTTGAAAGTGGCAATAAATCACCACAAGTCATCAAAAAGCCCCCTCCCGCCTTTTCTGAGTCCCAGCTTCTTGCTTCCATGCTGCTCCCTTCCTTCTGCTGACTCAAACACTCGTGCAGCTGCACTGGGAACCACATCAGGGAGACAACCTTTCCCCTCTCAGCCCTTGGGCAACTGAGGTACAAAAGACTGAGGGATATTTACTGCAAGCATGAGATTTGGGTGTCCACATGCTTTTGAAAATCCTGGTAGACATCTGTCTGCATCTTTTGGCATCAAATGCTTTGCTTGATCCTAAGGTGACTTGGCCAGGTCTTTGCAGGAAGTCCTGAGCATTGAAAGTAGGATTTGGATATTCATTTGTGTGGGCTGGGTTCCTGTTTGATGATATCCACTCTGTGTTGTGAAGCTAGAGGGGCTGGACTTTATCACAGCTTTGTCAAAAGAGTGTTCTGGATGTGAATTAACAGGATCATTTGTAATCCAGAGCTTATCATCTTCAGAACTAGGTTCTGCACTGAAAATGGTGACTTAAAATTCGTTTCTTTTTTTTCCATGGGTGCCATTTGTTTTACTGTAGTGTTGCGATAGCTGTTAGTGAGGATTTCTCTGCAAGTGCCTCACTAACACTTCTGAACTCCCATTTTAAGTGATAGATATGAGTTGCAGGAGGAAGAATCTAAGTCATTTAATAGCTAAGCTCAATGATGAGGTTTGTATAGCAAAAGGGTAAAGATTGACAGTGCAATAGAAGATGCAGCTGTGTGGTTAATGTAAAATACACATTAACAGTATGAGACATTAAAATAAATCAAAGTATTCATTGAAGTCTATGTTTGAATCCCTGGTAATAATATTTTAAAAGACTTATCTGATTTACTTCTTTTCACAGTGACTTCATAGTACTTGGTGAGGTGCCTGGCTGATGACCAGGACGATAAACTGCATCTTCAGGATGCTTTTTTCTGTTCTGGAGGTTCATTGCAGCTCTGTGTGCAAATCAAGAATCATTCGTTTTCTGCAGTTTTGTGCTGATGGTCAGCTGATTTCTTTTACTGTGTTTTAGAGTGGTCTGATGGTAGGTTAATAAGGACTGTTTTATTAAATGAGGAAGTTCCTACTGGAATCTTGTGAAATTTCTAAAGCAGCTTTTTTCCTCCTGCATTCGACTACTAGTTTTGCAAAACAGACAGCTACACTATCTTGGATCGGCCTGTGAACACAAATATTCATGGTAACAGAGATTAAAGCAATATGCAGACTCCCTCTGTATGCATTTAACTGTCAAAATTATGACAAAGTAGAGGATTTTGAATCTCTATTGAGATGTGTTTGAGAAATAAGGTCTCGTGGAGAGAAAAAAAAAGGTGGTTTGACATTTGTGTTTGTTTGGAGTTTTGTTCTAAATCAATGATAAATTTTCTGTCCAGAACAAATAATGAAGTCCTTTGTATTGCTACAGATTACAAACTTTAGATCTGCCTTTATCCCCTCGTGTAGTTCCCACTTTTCGCAACAGAGTGTTTTTCCTGATACTTAATGAAATGAAACCATTTCAATATAGCTATTAGGTAATATAGAAAACTATCTGAGTAGGGGAAGATTCAGACTAGTGGAAAAGGAGATTTGCTTCAGTAAAGAATGCAACTAAATTGTGGAAATTTATTCTGTATAACTCATCCCTGGCTGTTGCAGAAAGTTTATTGTCTGTTTTCTCCCAGCTTTCTGAAGGTTCTGTAACTTGTTGGCTGGTGTTGGGTTTATTTTAAATATACTTATCTAATG
The DNA here is from genome assembly GCF_000703405.1 of Apaloderma vittatum. Taxonomy (NCBI): domain Eukaryota; kingdom Metazoa; phylum Chordata; class Aves; order Trogoniformes; family Trogonidae; genus Apaloderma; species Apaloderma vittatum. The sequence goes on along the minus strand of NW_009706241.1, from coordinate 18,704 downwards.
TTATTTTGATGTTATACCAGAGCAGACTTAGAAAAGCTTTGTCCCTTTCTAATGGTCCCATAATGAGAGCTTTTTATTACTAAGAATTTAACTGAAAATAATTATAAAGAATTTTGGGTGGCTGAAGAATAAATTTAAATTAACCACTTAACATACTATCCTGTGAGTAATGTGTTCTGCAAGGTGGTAGCAAGCTAGGAAGTGCCTGTTATTCAGACTTCGCAGTTGCCCAGGCAGAACAACTGCAACCAAAACACAGGTTATTTCCCCACCTTCAGCTATTTTTATGTGAAGCTGTAGCAGTTAAGCAGCGTTTGCTGTGGAGGTTCTAATCTGCCATCACTATGAAAGGGGTGCACTGATTTTATGCTACAAACTGCATCTTTTGTAGACTGTTCACCACCCTTTACAGGTCTGCCAAGCCCACTCTGCAATTGGTTGCCAGGGGCTGCAGATGTTGGAAAAGAGAAATTTCAATGAAAGGCCCTGATTCAGCAACGCAGGCAGCCTGCCTCTCCCAGCCAAAGTAATCAGATTGGCAGCTGAATCAAAGGCTACAGTGGGCCCTTTGTTTGGGAGCTCCAGAGGTTAGTAATTGACAGAAGGTCAACAAAGTTTTATGAAGAAAGGGACAGAATATTAGAGAGTATTAGGCTGAAGAGAGAGAGTTGGGGAGTTTTATGTTATTGGAAGAAAGTTAGAACCTGAGTCAAAGGTTATAGCTGCAGGAAACAAAGGTTGCATATTGCTGTTTAAATCTGAAAATAGTTTTGACTCCAGAAGCAGGATTACTGATGAGTGGAAGGAATGACTGAACAAAAATCTGCCGTTTCCCTAACTGTAGCTATGTGCAATTGTTAGTGTTGAGGGATTTATTTGTAAGCCTTGGGATTTAACATACAATAGTAGAAGGATAGTTGTTATCCTCGTAGAATCATGAGACTGGAAAAGATCTTAAGAGGTCCTATTTCACCCCAAGAGGAGAAGGATTAGCTGTATCTGTGCAGTATCATATGCAGTAGATGCTTGACTGATCTGCCACCCTGGAAAATTTCATTCACTGAGACCTGCGTGTCTGAAGAATGCTCGTTCTCAGTCCATGCCTAATCTCCTTTAGACTAAGCAGACATAACAGTCATTCATTTTTTCTTTTTCTTGGTCATGTTTTGTAGACCATCCTCATGGCACTAGTTGTAATATTTCAGTTTTATCCACATCTATCTTGAAATGGAATACAAAAAACTGGAGGAAGCACTCCAGGACCTTACTAGCCTTGAGTAAACTGGAAGGATTACTACTGTCCATGTGCCCCAGTATGATGTTCTCCTTGTTTGTAACGGCTCAAAATTGTTGATTTATGTGCAGTTCTAATCCATGTAAGCCAAGTCAGTGTTGGCTCCTATGCCGATTATTACTCATCTCTCTGCTTTATGGTAAATGCTTAAAAATAACCTCTTTGTTCCATTATTTTTCCAGGAATTGAAGTTAAGCTGATGGATCTATAATTCTCTGGCACTCCTTTTTTCCCCTTTTTAATAAATAATAGGAACTATTTGTGCACTTTCCCATCTTTTAGTACTTCATCTGAGCTCTGCAAGAACTGAAAGACAGTTATTAACATTGCATGACATTGCATCAGCCAGCCCCTAACTGCTCTAAATTAATCACTCCCACTCTGGTTGAAAATACCTGCCTTCGTTATTCCCTTCCTGTGTGAGCTGAGGCCCTGGTTTGTCCCTGGTATCAATTATGATAACTGCCTCCTTGTGACTGGCTTTTTGGTGAAGATTAATGCATTGTTTTGATGTTTGCTTATGGCCATGAGCATTTTGAAATCTGTTTATTGCAATTACCTCTCAAGTAATGAATGATCTGTGAATTCATAACCATTTCAGAGGTAAAAATTTAGCTCTTGTATGGCGAATGGTGTATGTTCTGTGAGTTGACATTGCCATCAGTAGAGCAATTTAGTTTTGGAATGTCTAAAAGGGCATACCAGACTCAATAATATAGGATGCTTGCTTTTGTATTTTGTTGGTCAATGTGTAAAACAGAGCCGTGCGGCTACCTGTGCTTGCTGGCAACGTCCAGCACATATTTTCAGGAGAGGGGAATTGACAGAGTAAGTGATAATTATTCATGTTCAATTCAGAAAAGGACTGTCTATATTGCTTGCTTTCTTGCTGCAGCTTGCTACAGTAAGTCAAAGGGAGAGAATGTATTTTGTACGTTAGAAACATGAAACACTGATAAATAGTTTCTCTTTTGGGGTTGGGATTTTTCATAAATTGAAATAGCTTCTTTATTGCCAGTGAAAAATTAAGACATACTTTTTGTGGGGGTGAGCAGTTTAAAAGAGATACTGTTTACAGCATCTGTATTTTTCTTGACTCTGTGGTCCCCCAAAAGAGGAGTATTCCTGGGGATCTGACATGTGGTACATCTGGCACATACGTTGGCACATACATTGTCCCATACTGGCAATTGGCATTCAGGCTGAGTTCTGGTTCTCTTGAAGTCTTGCCTGGTCATGAATTGTGCAAAGAGAACAGACACTTGTGATCTTTTCTACATGACGCTATCACTGCAAATGTAAACTGAAGAAGTGTGGGTTCAGAAACAAGCCATGGTGCATTTAATGTCTGAACAGTGAACATATGCAAGTGAGGGGAACTGAAGAAAAAATTGCAACGAAAATTATATTCTGTCGAGGAAAACACCATGGATTTACTCCTACCAGGAAAAATGTGTTAAGTTATTAACGCAAAAAAAAAAAAAAAGAAAAAGCACTGAGAAAAATATTCAACAGAAATACACAGCTTTTTCCTTCAAGTTTGTTACTGTGGGATTGTTTTATTATGTTAAACTCAAGAGGAAAAGATTTTGTTTGGTTGTAGTGACTTGATGGTCATCTGATCCAGAAGCATTTATGGTGTAAAAAACTTAATTTTTCATATTGATAATATTTTTTGGTGGTTTGAGTCGTGGTACAGAAAGTTTTTGCTAAAGCTTGGAACTCATCATAAATCTCGTCAAAGTTGAATTATGCAGACTGCAGAAAATCTACGTTTCTGTCATAAAAGCAAGTTTAAGTGACAGAGCTGTTTTGTATTTATAAAGTACACAAAGGCTTTTCAGTTTTAACTCTGCTTAGTTATGGAGGCTGCTAGTAGGTGCTGTTGGTGGTTTCTAATTGTTCTCTGGTACAGCACATCTGGAGATTAACGTTTTTTCCAGACATAAATATAGCAAGCCCACGAGTGAATTACATGACTATTACTGAGACATTTTCAAATCAGCAAATGCTTTTGTTTCTTTCCATCTTTGTTTCAAAAAGCTTGAAATTAAGAGATTTGGGTGTGAGAAAGAGTGAGAAAAACGTTTCTCTACTTGTTCACCTAAGCTTCCAATGTTTTTTCCTGTTGTGAATTCCACTAAATGACTGAAGAAATGGAAGCAACTATTTTGTAGTTGAGCACATGGTATTAAACAAAAAGGGAGAAGTGAACCTGCCTTCTTGCCCCATGTCGAAAATGACATATGAGGTATCTCTGCTGAAATTTGAAATGTGTTCATCAGTTCACACTGAATAAAACAAATCAACAGGACTTCTGTAAAGTAACAAGTCAGGCACACAGTCTGCCCCATACCCTCAGGGATGTGAAGACGCTCTGGGGCAACATTTACAATGACAATTTAAGATGCCAGCTGTTTGGCCACCCATTTCCGTTTTTCTCTCCAGTCTGCAGATGAAAACCATCTACTATTTCCATTGGCCAGTGCTGAGAGTGGCAGGAGATGATGTGTGCTCAAGTCTCAACTGTTCTGATTTGAAAGAGAGTGTCTTACCAAGGGTACAGCACCGTCTTCACCGTTGCTCTAGGAGAGTCTCTGGGAACGGGCAGTAGAATCACTAATACTACCAGACTAGGATCCTCAAGCAGTGGAAGATGAAGGGAAATAGGAGGTAGTGATAAGGTGGCAGTATTGTGGCAAAATAAATACTTTCAGACTCAGCCTCAGGTAAAGGATGTCTCTCATTCCTGTGTTTCAGTAGGTAATCTTTAAGGTGTTAGCCAAATCTTCTGTTCTCAAATAATAAGTAAAAGCATAAAGGTAAAGTAGAAAATAATGACAATCTCCGTTATTTTCTTCTTTAGTATGGTGCAAGGTAGGGATGAGGTTACTTGTGTTTCATCACTGTGACTTGCAGTAAGAGCAGTGTCTGAAGGAAGGGGAATGGGGACAAAAAGAAGAGGGAGAGCCTTTTCAAAGGCTTCGGTTTTGCCCAAAACATTACCATGTGCATCCCTAAGAAAAACCAGATTGTTCACTTTGGAACCTGGTGAACGTAGATTTGCATGCTCTCTTGGTGATATGCCAAGATGATAAGGAATTAACATTACTGAATGTGAATTAGGAAATACAGAAATATAGAGGATATCATTTGAGAAGTTTTAGTAAAAACACCCTTTATCTGATTTCTAAGTTTGTCTCTGTTCCTCACATCATCATACCTTCAAAAGGGAGAGTGGATAAGTGAACCCCTGTTTGTATAATGGTCAAGGTTTTGTGAGACCTGCAAAGGCAAAGGAAATTGGAAATACTCTTTACTGCCTGCAGCAGCTGCAGGCTAAACGCGATTTCTAGCTTGTTCTGATACATGTTGTACACAAACAACGAGGGGATGCAGAAAGATATCCATCTGTTTCATCATCTTTTGGAATACTTGTCTAATGGTTATTATATTTTAATTTCTGGGAGATATCATTTAGGTGCATGGCTGAGAATAGGATAAGAAAGTCAGCAGAGATTGTGAGTCTGACCTCTGGAAACAGAATCTGTATTACTTCAAAATGTAACTTCAAAAGCAAATTCACACTATTTTGTAACTGAGATTGGCGATAAAGCTCAGGTATTGCTTAATTTGCTGGGCCAGCATTGCTTTCAGGAAATGTTTGCGTTCTCTGTAAAATTGTGTAAATTTTAATCTGCTAAGAATAGGAAAGTAGTTTGTAATGCTACCTGTATTTGCCAGGCACAAGGTGAATTCACGAGGTAAAGTGTTGTAAAGTCTGCAACGAATAAATCCTCACCTTGTTAGTAGGTGCATCACTCCAGAACCAGGATCTGGACTTAATGATTTTACTCATCACTGTTGTAATGCTGTTTAAGAGAAAGATTATCTGAGAACATCAATTCAGCATTTTTTTTTCTTTCTAGGTGAAATGGAAATTCCAGACTCAAATGACCCCTTAGGTCATGCAGATGAACTTGAGAGACCAATTCCAACACCTAAAGGTAAAATCAATTCCACTTAGTTTTTCCGCCTGCTGCCCAAATCTAAGGATACTTTAGAAATGATCAGCAAAATAATATTATATGTTCACTTGATTTACCTGTGAATACAAGTCTGTAAGAGAGGCAGCCTTGTGTGACTTAATACTGATTCTATGCAAGGATAGCAAGGTTACAGGAGTCTATAAAAATTAATTTTTAAGCATGTTCAGTCACCCCACACTGGGGGATTAGATGTTTGACCCAAGCACAGAGGATTATTATTACCTTCCTAGCATATTTTCTGTCACAGTGGTGCCATTAAAATGATTTAATTTTGTACAGTGTCACATTTGGCATTTGTAGCTAAATCTTAAGTACTGGTATCTCCAGGTATCTTTGGTTTAAGATAATTAAATCTAGCCCATGGCAACACCAGAATACTGACTTCTTAATTAGTTCTGAACATTAGTGATTTATTATTTTTTTAAACAGACTGTAATAGCAGAATTTAATTGTTAGCATAAATTTTTATGATACTTTATCACTTAAACAATAGATACAAATCTTATTCATGGATCTGAAAATACACATATTCTAATCACAATTTGGTGCACTTCCAAAAGCAGGATATTTTCAGTTTTCTACCTGAAAAAGCATGTTTGCTCACTTGAACTACAGATATTTTTATTTGTGTGAATGCACTGCTATACTAAAGTCAACCTTTATGCTTAGGAAAAATGGCAGATATTCTTGTTAGGGCAGATATTCTTGTTAGCATGAACTGCTTAGCCTGCTTTCTGCCTTATCAGCTTTCTTAGCGAGATGAACACATGTTGTAGCCTACAAAGCTCTAAGGTACTGGTCAGATATTCTTGGAATTTCTTTTTCAGAGAAACATAAATTTTGAGGTTACTTTGGAATATAGTCTCTTTTCTCATGGATTCCCAATGTCGTGTAATCCTTATGTGTTTCACCTGAACTATAATTTGATTCCTTACTTTCACTGTGCTTACTAGAAGCTTTTTTTTTTCTGAATCTTGTATTAATTGGATAGAAAACCCTATGCATTTATATTTGCATATATCTAACCATGTTCCTAGTAATCATCAGTGTGTGACTGTGTCCTCTTTTCATTTGGAGGAAGACTTGGTGTACTCCTCAAACCTTTTCCACTTCCTGAAGCTTCCAAATTACTTTAGAAGATTAAACTTTGTCCTCCATTATGGGAATAAATTTCAGTTAACACACTTTCCTGTCAGCAGCGCTGTATGCTACGGTTGTTTTATTCACTCCACACTCACATACCCACTACTTCTCATGGGAAAAGGTACATGTTTAATCTTTAACTGCATCTGACAGACCTGTTTATTTGGCAAGTTTGTCCCACTTTACTCTTTTGTTGTGTCTGAGCTTTTAAGGGTACAGATGTAAAAGAAAATGGTTTTTCATGTGACATTACTTGGTTAAATTCTTCCTGAGAAAGGAGTTGTAGTTATTTCCTTTCTTGCAGGGCCACAGGCAATACCTGTCTAAGGAAGTAATTAATCACATCTCAAACATTTCTACATCATAAGGATTTTGTGTTTCCTTCAGAAAAAAAAAACAAGACCCTTGTTCTTATGTGACTCACTTGTATAGAATCAGTTGTTAGTTTCCAGTGTGCCTGGTCTGGAAATGGTTTCATTTTGCTGTCCCTTTATTTTTGTGGCTACAAAACTCTCCAGATAAGCAAAAATCCATTGGTTGAATTTTTTTGTTTCTTTGGCTAGAATGTATTTCTGAATCATACTGAGGAAGCAGGTTTTGTTTCAAAACTTCATTGGAAAGTTTTACTTCAGAGATTGTGTATACTGTTGAGATCATTAGAAAAAGGCCTTCCTTCCTTCCTTGAGAAGAATTTAGTTACCCTGATTTGTTTATGACTTATATTTTATATTTATTTCTGATTATAGAATAGACATGCAACAGGCCTAAAAATAATAATAAATAGACTTTAAAAATTGCCAAAGTTAAAACCACTTTACAATTAGTAAGTGTGTTGGTCACCCTCTCTTTTAAATCCTCCAAGAGTCTTAAAAAATGGTTCTATCTCCAAAGAAGCAACCAGGTTAAGCAAGGTATTATTAATATGTGCCCCTTAAAAACTTGCCAGTATTTCTACAAGTGAAGCTAGCCTTCTCATAGTTGATGGGATGGGACCACGGCTTCCGATCACAAGTGGTGTTCCTCAGGGCTCAGTGTTGGGGCCACTGCTGTTTAACTCTTTAGGAACGGTCTAGATGAGGAGATGGAGAGAACCATTAGTAAGTTTGCAGACAATACCAAGTTAGGTGGAATGGTAGGAAGGCTCTTCAGAGGGAGGGATCTGGATAGGCTGGATCAACAGCTTGAGGCCAGTTGTATGACCTTCAAAAAGGCAAAGTGCTGCGTCCTGCACTTGGGTTACAACAACCCCTAGCAGCACTACAGGCTTGGGGAAGAGTGGCTGGAGCGCTCCCTGGCACAAAGGGACCTGGGAATATTGGTTGACAGCTGGCTGAACATGAACCAGCAGTGTGCCCGGACTTGAGCACACATCTCCTCACCTTTGCAGAAGTTTCCTCTTTCACTGCAACAGTGTCAGCGAGGACAAGGCCAACAGGGAGCTTTCCTTTCTGAAGCCAGGAGTGGAAAAAGAGTTTATCTGTTGATCACAAATAAATGCAAGTGGTGTGGCATAAGCCAAAACCAGGTTTTTCTTTCATGATGCGCACTGTCAGTGCATCGTCACAGAGGGCCTCAATGCTTGAAATCTTGTGCTCTTTAAACAAACCTGGGGAAGATATTAAAGAGTAAAATATGAAGTCTTCATGGATAGATGAGCTGCCAGTAAAATCTTGCGTCGTAAATAATATCTCGTGGTAGGAATGTTAGAGCAGTGCACATTAACAGTTAAAGAAATGCATGAGTAAGTACAGCCTGCAACAGCTGAGTCATTGGATGAGCTGGGTTACTCCAGGAGACAGGATGCCTCAAGTCTCTGACCTTAGCTGTGGTTTCTGAACAAGTCAATCTGGGAACTTATTCTGGTTCAAGAGATACCTGTGTGATAAATCCAAGTTACGACTGGACTATGATGGTTGCTTTGACTTGACATAAGGTAACCTGTCAGGAATCGTTCATATATATTCTAAAAGTGGCAGCTTTGTATCTAGGTAACTGGTGACTCTTGAAACAGTCTGCATCCTAAGGCACTGTTGAGTCTCCCAAGGACCTATTTCTATATGGGCAGCAGCCTAGGGCAGGCAATATTTGTCTTTTCACAGTCTCATCTTGGAGTTCAGAAAATAAAACCCGAAACCATTCCACTCCATAGAATTGGATTTATGGGCTAGGTGAGAACTTCAGTCTGTGTGTGAGTAAATACTGCTCAAAAATAGGTTTTCTTCTACTCATTAAAGTTCTTAACCCCACTGATTTTGGTGCAGAGGACAATGTGTACACTGTGGCAGTATTTCAGTGCTAATTCTATTTCCTACGTGATTTGTATAGCATTTGTTCCGAGGTACATTTGAAGGGCATGTGATCCAAATCACTTTAGTTTACATGCTTCTGGCTGCACTTTTGTGCATTGAGATCACATATATTATTGACTATGGAATGCAAATAGTAGGATCAAATTAGGCTGTAAAGGTATCGATTCATCTGGAAATACAATCTGATGGCATTTAACAGTGTAGTTTCCTTAACAACTCATATGTATTTTGGGAGAGCTGCCGTTATCCCTTGCATTTCCTAACCTGCTTCCAATATGTTGTAGTTAGCTCCTCTCCATATTACGGTTAGATAAAGCAGAAACATAAAGAATTGGGAAGATTGCTTTTTACTTAGGAAAACAATCTGTGCAAGAAATCATGGATCTTAGACTTCTATCTCCCCTCCTTATTGGGATGGTGGTTCTCTGTGTATTTCCAGTCCTTTCTTTTCTCAGAAATTGGACGTTGAGTATTTGTCCCCTTGTGCAATGCAGAAAGAAAACGGAATCAACTGTGCCACAAAAAATGGATGATTATCTGATATTCTCATTATCTCAGGAACACAGAAAGACGTAAAACTCAGTACAGGATCATATATATTACAACTTAATCCCTGTGTTAATTTAGAAAGTCACTTAAACTCCCCTTGTTTTAGTTTCTGCATTTGGAAAGTAAAATTGATGGTACCGTCCCATCTCAAGAGACTTCACTGTGCATAAATAATTTAGAAATCTGAAATAAAAAAGTCCCAAATTTTTAATGATTGTTATTAATGGAGACCATCACAAAGCGGTTTTGAAAATTATGAATGCATAACATTTTAAAAAATCACATAGGGAAACAAAGAAGCAGCAAAAAAAATTAATAGAAACCAAAATTTGAATTGAAAACAGCTAAACCATAATTGACTTGGTCTAAAGTAACTGAAAGTTTTAAAATTTTTTTTTAGAATGAACACCAAAATCGCAGCTAAGATCTTAAAATAACAGAAGCAGAACAATCATTTTATATTATCTTTATGCCAAGAATAGCACATATGGTTTGAGCCAGTAACTTAGTCATCTAAGTGCCAGAATAATATAAATAAAAATAAGAAAAATAATATGCCTGTGGGGTCTCAGTGATAGTTGCACCCTTTATCTTTTTAGCTTAGTATATATTCTTGTGCATATCTCGACAATGATTTGACACATGCAGGAAAAATCTATTTTTTATATTCTTGCCAAAACACACAAAAGAGACTTGTCATCTTAATTCTGATTTTCTGTGGGATTCTGTTTGATATATTTATACAGAATTTATTCCATTTAAAAAGATGAAGTACTGGCAGTCTAACAAAGACGCTTCAAAATACGAAAGAGTTTTGCCAGAATTCATGTCAGTCATTTCCCTAAGCTACTTTATTCATAGGACACATAGAGTATGATAGTATAGCATAATATGTAGATTAAGTTGTATTATCCTCTCATAGATCCTTGACAGAGCAGTTTTTACTCTGTTCAGGCAAAATAAATACTAGTATTGGTTGTACACTGTGTTAGAAACCATAATAAAAGAGAAATTTAATTTAAAGCGTCTTTGCCCACAGCAAATGCAGAAATATTCACCAGATAGCTTTTCTCTTTGAAGTACTTTAAGCCAAGCCAGAGACCACTGAAGACAAAGTAGCATTTTCTTTCATTTCAGTGACCCTTGGAACCCAGCCAGAGCACAGAAAATAGTATGTAGTGATAGTATTTATGTAACACAGCTATTTGCTGTCGATTATACTAATTTTTAAAAAAAATTCTATTTGATATCCGTACCCAAATAAAATGTAATTGTTTATAATATGATATTTACAAGTTTAATAATGTTGTTTGGACATAGCAAGCCCAAAATATTTTACAGAGAGTATTTATTCTTTTTTTTCAAAGGCACATCAGTAGTAGATCAGAGTAAGAAGAAATTAATTATTTGACTGGTGCATAACACAAAATATAGGACACAGGTTAAATATAAGTTGTAGTGCCTTAACCTTTCATTTTCCTTCATACTTGTCCAAATGAGTATTTGTAAGAGAGAAAGAGAGCTACTTTGGAAAAAATTTTCTTTGCACATTGTTCAGGTCTCAGTTTA
>NW_009706241.1:0-7760 GCF_000703405.1 Apaloderma vittatum | reverse complement strand
GGAAAGAGTTTGTTTTCTCCTCATTGCACCAAACTGGCATCCACACAGTGTTTGTGGTGTGACATACTTCACAAAAAGTAACTACTGATTATCACCACAGAAATTAAATAAGAAAAACATTCCTGAGAGCGTTGTTGGTTAAAATTTCCACTTGTTTGAAAGATTTGCAATTATGGGTTATCTAGAGTGGGCACAAAATAACAGAGCAGTGCAAAAAATGGCTGCCCACCCTGTCATACAACTGCTTCGAATTCAGTAAGCATATAAACACCAGACTCCAGCACCATTTCTCAAAGAGGAAATGAAACTAGCAAGTAGAGAGGGTGCGCTTGAGGGTGTGCGCAGAGGCTGTGGATAGGCAGTGAGATGCCCTGCTGCTCCCAGGCTGCTCTGCAGAACTTTGAAGAAAACACAAGTGCTCCTAAGTTCAGTAGGTTAAAATATTTATTACTCAATTTGTAATAACAGGGTAATAGAAAACACTGCAGAAAATGCCTGTAAAATTGGCAGGAGAAATAATGAACTAAAGCCAAACTCTGACCTGCAGGAAACGGATTCGGTTACACTGACTTCAGGGGGAAGTGTATCTAATCACACTGGGTCTGAATTCATCCATAAATCTTTGGCACTCCTTTTGGTGGTAATAGTTTTGTTCTAGTTATTAATAAGATCTGATTCATAAATTCATACACAGTGTTTTGAATTGCTTAAAAACTATGGACCAAATTACTTCCTACAGTAACTCTCATTTAATTGGTAAAATAGAAAGGTCTAACACGGACTTAATCTTGAGTTAATAACATTTGTGGGTCGTAATAAGTAGATTTAGTATCTGTTTTCATCCAAATTTATTTGAATGTAATAATCCATGACTAACTCAAAATGAAGACTTGGGTTTTTTTAAATCAGGAAAAGGGAAATACTGATAAGTGTTTGAGCAAGCTGTAAGCTAACCAATGCCATGAAAGCTGACCAATGGCAGACCTTTCATATACTCCTGTGTTAAGAATAAGCAATATATCAAGGAGGTAGAAGAGCCACACTCCCTGTCTGTCATCCTTTGCTGCTTGAATTTCTTCCACCTTTATAGAAAGAATCTTCTCCACCTCTTTTACTTCTTAGGAATCGGCAGCATCTCTGAGCCGAATGATTGTACCTCTGTGCTGGCTCCAAGTTGGAACTGACCCAAATTTTTCTCAGTAAAGGGCTTAAACTACATCTTTTGCCCTCCTTGTGTGAGAATGTTCAGCCTACCCCCATAACTGAGGAATCACAGAACCAACAGCCTAGGTTGAGAGGAACCTCAAAATCATCTGGTCCAACCTTCTTTGGAGAAAGGGAGGCTAGACAAGATCACATCTTGAAAAGCTCCAATGATGGGCACTGCACTGCATCTCTGGGGAGGTCAATTTGCAGTGAATGATTGTTCTCACTGCAAAAAAAAATCTTACTTTTATTAACATGAAACCTTCCTGATGTAATTTGCACCCATTACCCCTTGTCTTCTCCATGTGGCTCCTTGTGAAGAGAGTCTCCGTCCTGTTTGCAGATGGCTTTTAAGTACTGTAAGACTGTGATGAAGTCCTGCCTGAACTTTATCTTCTGAGGGAGAAGAGACATGAACCCTTCAGTCTCTACTCGCAGTTAAGGTTCTCCAACCCTTCTTTGGCCCTTCTCCAGACTTACCTTGTCTTTCTTGAATTATGGGGACCAGAACTGGACACGATACTCCAGGTGCATCTTGACAAGCACTGAGAAGACTGGGATGATCACGTGTCTGTCTCTGTTAGTAATGTCTCTTTGGACACAGCCTAGGATCCCACTTGCCTTCGTCGCTGCAGCAGCACTTTGCTGACTCAAGTTCTGTTTATTGTCCATGAAGACCACCAGCTCCCTTGCAGCAAGGCTGCTCCTCCGCCACACAGATCCTAGGCTGTACTGGGCTATTCGGTTATTCTTAGGTGCAGGGCTTTGGATATGTCAGTGTTAGACTCCAAGCAGTTCTTGCTTGCCCCCGCTTTGAGCCTGTCCAGGTCTTTCTCTAAGATGGCTCTCCCTTCTCCCCACATTACTACCCAGTTTAGTCTCATTAGCAAGCTTGGTAAGAGTGCTTTCAATCTCACCTTCTAAGACATCTGTGAAGGTGTTGAATAGTATACGGCCTGGTATTAATCCCTGCAGGAATTCGCTTGTGACAGGCTGCCAGCCCAAGAAAAAAATATTGATCACCTTCCTCTGAGTGTGGCCTGTGAGCCAATTTCCCACCTGTTCTGCAGACCACACATCCAACCTCTGATCCGCCAGAGCTGTTCCACGAGTTGGTGCTTTCATGGCCCCACATTGTGGCTCCTCTACTCTTGCATGCAAGAGCTCAACACCATTACCGTGACCAGCTGTCCTTGCACTCCCTCAGTGCCCCAGCTCCTGGAAGAATTTTTCAGCTTTTCAACTTTTCTACCTCTTTTCTTAAATTTATTCTTTTGACTTAAGCAGTGTGATTGAGTATGACAACTCTTTTTTGAACATATTTCAAAGAAGTACAAACTTATTTCTCTTCTTGACTGTTTACTCTGCTGTCATGGTGCTGATGAGAGTAAACTACACACAGTTTATGAAAAAGTAGCAAAATAAGTTGTAGTATTCCCTAAGTAATGAGCTAGGAGTAAAACAGCCATGGAATTTCCTTTTCCTACTTGTGTTAGAGTTGATTATGCTTTCTTTGTTGCTGCTAATAATATATGTATATACACATAAAATGTTGGCTTAAGTAACTGTTTTAATCAATTGCTTCTATTCCCTATACCAGCAAGGTAATTTGCTATTTTTCTGTTCCCTGCCAGAATGTCGTCTTGGGTTGTTCCCATTCTGCAGCTATGAAATGTAACTGGAAACCACAACAAATGATGTTGTTGTGGCATAACATTGCAGAAAGCAGTCATGTATTTTTTTCTCTGTTTTATTAGGTATTTAAAAAGAGATATTTTTGTGTTCTGTCAAAATGTTTTAGACTACTGAAGATTTGTAAGCTAGCAATAGAGAAAACTAATGTAAGATTACATACAGAGTAATTTATCATTTTATGAAGAAAAAGGATGACAAAATAAGTTTGCCGTGTCATGTGGAGATTATATATATATATTTGGGTTTACTTCATTTTGTATTTATTGGCCTACTGAATTCACACTTGCCTACATTGTATTTTCATATTATTCATTAAAGCAGAATTTCTTTTGAAAGGTCGGTGGTAGAAAACAATGTAACATTTGGGAAAACTCAGTTTTCCAGGAAAATCTGGCTTTGCAAATTCATTATATTCTGATGTTTTTACTGCTGCCCTCTGCAGTGCTAAACCTAGTCATTACAGAGGAGCTGATTTTCCTGGTCATGTCAAACATAAATCAAAGGAGAACATCAATTTTCTTAAGTTACTTCAGTAATTAGACTGCAAATGTTGACTTTCACATGACTAGTGTTAAATTCCTGTGTAGTAATACACTGTTTTGTAATTAAACAACTGTAAAATAATGTAACTAGTAGGAAATGGCCCATGTGGACATCCATCAAAGTTATTTGGTATTTGGATCCAGCTGACATTAAAATGTCATGTAATATGAAGTACCCTTGATGCTCTGTGTCTGGATGGTATAAATTCATCGAAACAAACATATGAACATGACAGCGAGATACTTTGCTTATTTGTTTTGACAATCACACTATAATTTCGGTGGAGTTACATGCTTTCAAGCTTTCAACATTTGATGCGTGTCAGTTGTAGGACTCGTAACACTAAATTAAATTTAAAAATAATAACGTACAAAAGTTTTGATTGTCAAGTTTTTACAGTGTTCTTCCATCAATTATTTCTTTATTTTATCACTTCAGATCACCAGTACAGCATACGAGCTTCTTGGCAAGCCATTTGCTTTCAAGATACCTGGAATTAGTGCTTTAAGTTTCCATTTATAATACTAAAACCATGAAACATACTTAATGCCCATACACACCTATCTTTGTCCAATTTAGCACTGTTTTAGGAACTGATGTAAATATGGCAGCCTATAGTCAATTTAAAAGTGCCCTCTGTATCACAGATTACTTCTGCAATTGAGACGTCTTTCTTTAAATTGAATATTAAATTGAATTGTAAGATAAACTTATCCAAATCAGTCTCATCTTAAGATTTTTTTCTCAGATGAGCACCTGGCAAATTGAATTAATATCTATAAGTAACTTTTCCAGTTTTAGGGGCTTTTTAACATGAATAAAAGACAAAAATTATTATGATATTTGAATACAGTTGCAGCTGGGATTACTATTTATGGAAAAAGGGTGTATACTTCTGTTAGAGCACCATTTCCTAAGAGATGCAGAAACTAACCAGAAAAAGTCATTGCTTCAGAATAGATGTCCACAAAGGGAGTGACAGTTGTAATGGTATTAATTAATGCTTGGCCTTCTAGTCTGCATACCTACCTTCAGGAAAACATGAACTCAGTCATGAAGACAAATTAGAGTGTGATGCTATGGTGTCACTTGGACAGTGAATTGCATTTTTTCAGTCTATTCTTGACAGAAAAATGAAAATGTTTCCAAGATCCTGTCTTAAAAATGCGCCTTTAGGCAATGTTTTATCACAACCCAAGTGAAGTTTGATCTTTTCTGACCTTTTGCCCTCTTAGGTTACTTCCTGACCTTTTTGGAACCAGTAAACAATATCACTGTAGTCCAGGGGCAAACAGCAATCCTCCACTGCAAGGTAGCAGGAAATCCATCTCCAAATGTGAGATGGCTAAAAAATGATGCTCCAGTGGTTCAGGAGCCTCGTCGGATCATCATCAGAAAAACAGATTATGGCTCGCGTCTGAGAATCCAAGATCTGGATACCACGGACACAGGATACTACCAGTGTGTGGCTTCAAATGGGATGAAGACAATAACGGCAACAGGAGTGCTGTTTGTAAGGCTCGGTGAGTTCCTGACTTTTATAATTACTCAGGCTGCTTTATAGACTAGTTTTCACAATACCATAATGAGAAATGAATTTGATATTTTAAGAAGAACTCTCAACACAAAAAGAAATAAACAAAGCAATTGCCTGGGGCCTCTCCCACAGCACAGAACTGCTCAGTTGAACTCGATACCCATTTACTGGTAATAAAAGAAAGTAAATACAGATGGAAAGGTCTGTAAATACACAGCAAAGAAAAAAAATTTAAAGAAGTGTCTGTATTAAGTACAAAAAGGTAATGTTTCATTGCCTAGCACTTTCGCTCTACTGCTGAACATAGTGTGTAAAAAAAAAAAATTTAAGAGAAGAATGAGAAATATGAACATGTGCTGGGCCCATCTTTGTGAGGTACCATGTCTGTACTGCTACGTGAAACCTGGTCTTAAATTCTGCCCTTTAACAGCTTAAGTGCCAGGTGTTGGACCTTGTTTGCACTGTGACAGAGGTTAAGAACATGCCCTTGCCATGCCATAAACTCTGATAGTAAGGCTCAGGTGGGGCTTATAAAGAGGTAAGTGATGCATCAAGATAACACATTTTCTTTTTAACAGCCTGTGTTTGTGTGGTGGGAGATATTTTTCTAACGAAAATTAAGTCCACTGGGGATGCTGCCTGAGCAGGCAGAAGATACATGTGATTTTTATTTGTGGCTTTGAGAAGAGCAATATATAATTACGTGCAAGAATGGAGAGGGGTTTGTTTGAATATTGAAACAAACTTTCCTTAAAAAGACAGTTTCTTTTAGACTGCGACTAACTTTTTTTATGCTATTGTCCTTGAGCCAAACTTGCCAGTAATATTTGTTTGTTCTATATTTACAGGTCCAACAAACAGCCCAAATCACAATCTTCAGTAAGTGCTTTTTGGAAGTTTACTTAATGGAGACCGGTTTTGTTCTGTAGGAATTTAGTTCATAAACTCAGCAAACACTGCCTGCAACCACAGTGTGCTTGCTAAAAATATCTAATGTGAGTGAAAACTCACAGAATGGATGAAGCTTTGTTCAGACAGGGATAGCATTGTGTCACAGTGGGATTTGGTTTGCTCAAATTTTCTTGAGCAACTTCTGCTTGCTTATTTATATTTTGGACAAGCAAAATACCACAAAGTCATGATGTTTGAACAGTAATTGTTTACAGGACAAGTACAGGCTTGAAGAGTGGGTGAAAATGAATGATTAAAATGCTTAAGGTGCTGGGGTTGTAAATTTACCCACATTGTATTATTATAATTTGAAATGTCAAAGAAAACAAGACTAGAATCCTGCCCTTGAGTAGCTAAGTAAAACCTCTCTTTGTTAGTGTCGTTTTGATTTTGGTGCTGATCTGGTGATTTTTGTTAGCTGCTTCAGCTCACTGGCTGATCCAGCCAAAAGAGTGAAAATCATAGAATCATAGAATGTGTTGGATTGGAAGGGATCTTTAAAGGTCACATAGTCCAACCCTCTTGCAGTGAGCAGGGACATCTTCAACCAGATCAGGTTACTCAGAGCCCCATCAAGCCTGACCTGGAATGTCTCCAGGGATGGAGATTCTGCCACCTCTCTGGGCAACCTGTTCCAGTTTCACCACCCTCATTGTAAAGAACATTTTGCTAACATCAAATCTAAAGCTACCCTGCTGTAGTTTAAAACCATTGCCCCCTGTCCTATTGCTACACCCCCTTGTAAACAGTCTGTCTCATCATGGATGCTTTATGTGTTAGTTCTAGTTTAAATACTGCATATTGTATAATTTCCTGAAATGGGTTCTTCAGTTGATCAATTAACAGAGTGAGAAATGCAGTCTTACGCCTTTTTGTATGTTAATGGCATAAACTTAGTGCTGATGATAGACTACTTTAAAATAAATTTGTAAAGACACGTGGATGCTTTCTAGAAGTATATTATTGGTGAGTGTTTGTGATCTCTGAATTCCCAATGGCTTGAGCGGAAACAGCATTGGGCTGACCACTCATCCATCCACCTTGCATGTACCTCGCTCAGTTGCCTTACGTATGTAAAAATAATACCACGTTACACATTCTTCTATTTTATATGCACAGAAAGTGTAAATGAATTTAATGAATTTCAGCATTATACAGATTTAACAAGTCTTCATATTTTCTTAAAATTTATTGCTAACTATTGAAGTTTAAAAACAACCGTTCATGACAGAGTACAAACAATGAAATCCTACTTCAGATCTTTCAGCACTTTAGAAAACTTATGCACCTATTCTACCAAGGAGAAAAATTGTGAGATACCAGAAAGGTGTGTGATCTTTTATGAGATCAGCAAGCAGAGACTGGTACATAAGAGAGCAGACCAAAATGTGCTTAGTGGAGCTCTGAACTGAAGTTCAAAGAACAGTTCTCAACTGCAGCTGCAGAGTAGCAAGCTCTAATCACAAGGTGAAAATGGGGAAACCAAGTGTTACATTGATTCACTTTTTGTTACTGAACAAATAATCTTATTTCTTTTAGTTTGCCTCGTATTTCACAAACTCTTCTGTACAGAGCATTAACTTATTAATATTTTACAAATATCAACATATATTAAAAAAATTCCAACTGCTAAACTGAAAAAAAGTTACTGTTTAACACATATTTCTCAATTACATGTCCCTGCAAAGTGGAAGTGAATTAAGATTCTCAAGTCGTCTTTCATTCAGTTCTGTGTAGGTTTTAAATGCTTGACTATTCCACCTTTGGTGGTTTTGGTCTCTTTAATAATAATAATAATAATATAATAATAATAATAATAATAATAATA
>NW_009706240.1:0-20675 GCF_000703405.1 Apaloderma vittatum | reverse complement strand
ATTTATATTTATATTTTGTATTTGTATTTAAATTTATATTGTTTTTTCAAAACTGAGCAGAACACCAGAGAGGAGGTCACCTGGTGAACTGTGTGGATAATGTGCATCTAAGCAAGAGTAGCTAAAGGAGAATAACCTTTGGGTTAATCATCATTCAGATAAAGTTTAGGTTCCTTTAGATTTAGGAAAGTGTTAGGTTTTCTATGAAGAAACTTTAATGCTTTAAGTGAAAGCTCAGGATTAAAGGCATCCAGTGAAAAAGAAGCCTGCCTTGAAGAATCTTTTAATTAAGCTAAATTTTATCAACATTTTCACTTGGCATATTGAAGCTCTTAAAGTCAGTTTACAATTTGACAATTTAACTTGACAATTTAAGTTAAAACGTGACAATTTAAGTTAGAGCGCACCGCCATATTAAGAAATCTTAAATATAAACCCATCTCCAACTCAGAAATCCCACAATCTGGAATTGCTTTGAGGGGGAAAGTACAAAAATGTGAGATTGTTGGAAGCCTAGGACTGCCTCCAACTCCAAAACACCAGTTTTATATTTTAATAAAACTTGAAAACTGCAGAGTTGATCTCTTGCTTTTTAGAGATCAGCTGAAAAAAAACCCCAAACAGCAAACTGTGTCCAGACTGCATCTGCAGGTCACAAACATGATGCTGTTACTTCTCCTGCACAGAGTTTTGCATAAGAAGTTGCAGTGGTGTATAAAATGCTAGTTCAAAAGCAGTTTTCCATGAGGGAACATAACTAAGCATAAATACAGAAGAGCAAGTTAAATTGGAGTTTTCAGGTTAGCATTTTTGGACCAAATTTCCTCTGTGGCAGAGAGAGGCAGCTGAGACAAATGATGAAGTGCCTGGGTAAAAGCTCTCCTCACAGTCTCTAATCCCAGCGATCATAAACTTAAAAAACTGGGATCATACTTGTAAGCCATGAGAGCCTTTCCCTATAACTGCAGTTAAGGTTCGTATTTTAATAAATGCAAGATCACCATAATAGCTGCCTCTAATAAATGCAAAGGCTAACTTCAGTACTTTCTTTCCATCAGAAAATATTTTCAGCCCTTTTAATACAAGAATTCAGCAGACATTTACATCAGGTGAAGCTAATGGCAAATTTCCCATTGGCTGCAGTGAGGACTGGGATGGGTTTTTGTTATTTTTAAGACTCATCTTTTTTTATCGTGTTCAGCATAAGGAGTAGTTAGAGATGAGCTTTTTTTTTGATGGGAGTTTTGAGTCTCTCCCAGAATTAAACCTCAAGTCTGGTCGTCTCCTGCCTCCCTGCACCTGCAGCTGCGTAGCTGGCATTCACATCATCCCTCTCAGAGAAACAATGCTTCCAGTAGTTGTTCAGGTTTTAAAATATTTCCTTATGAAAGTTCTACCCTGCAGATTCACGAACACTTCTTTGGTTTGGTTGAGAGATGTCAATCAGCAGCGCTGCCGATTTATGAACTGCTCCTGTTCCCAAAATCACTTCTATTGTTACAGTTTGACAAACTACTCAAAGAGTTCAAAAAATTGCTGGCTGCAGGGGCTAATTCAGCTCTTTTTTGGGGCATTTCATTCTTTCTCCCTGCCATGATTACTGTCCTTTTTTTCCCAATGGTTGTTAAATCACCAACTAATTATGTATTATCAAAGCTGCACATAACAGTGGGGTTTGTCTTGCGGTTGATGTATATAAAAACAAGCTGGGTGAGTCAGACAGTTGGGGTACGGATGGCTGTGCTGCTCTGCTCCACCTGGTGCCTGTGCTAGCACTTATTCACGCCTTCCCTTTGTTCTTCTGGGCTCCTTTTACCTTGTACTGCTGCACAGCTAGAATAGGTACTGACTGCTGCATTATGTATGCTTTAATGTTTGGGTTTTTTTATTATTACTATGGGAGAACAAAAGTGCTCATAAAGGTGTGTTTTCTTTCTGGGAAAATTCCTCAGTAATGCAGTAGGTTGTACGTTGGGGAACTTGAACCTTGAAGAATGTGACAAAGATTACTAGATGCCAACTTGGTTTCACTTGTAGTTGTTCAGGCAGCTATCTGGAAGAAATGGAAAACCACTGAGCCTCCTTCCGGGCTGGAATGGGTTCAACAGTCTGTGATATAGGTAGAAATTTATACGTTCATCCCTTGAGAAGCCTGTGCGCATATGGTATTCTTTTTCAAATTATTTAATTAAAGCTCAAAAAGCACATGAAATCCAGAATGCTCACTTCCAAGAACACCCACCACATTAAAACAAACTCCCACATTCAAACACTGAGGTGTTTTTTAAAATTTAATTTACTTTTCCTTTTTGTATTCTTACTTTTTCCACTTCCCTCACCTTAGGCAACAACAGGAGACCTACCTTCTCCCTAGTATCTACTTAATTTCACCTGGTGAACCTGTGCAATACTGAAATGCAGAGATTGTTACTCTATATGTTAACTCTTTATTGATATAAAACTGTAAGGAAGGAATTTCGTTGTCTGCAAAATCTTGTTCATATTGGTTTATATAAATTCTAAACTTCCAGATCTCAGTGTGACCTGACAGCATTCCTTCTATTGTATTTGTTTAGTGCTTGACAGTTGAGGTAATATATAGTAAGAGAAGGCCGAGATTACCCACTCTGGGGTAGGAGGTTGAGAATTGCCTACTATATTCAGCTGCCACTACTTGGAAAGAGATACTGTACCTGCCAAAGCACACTGCCTATGATTTTCAAGCCTATGATTTCTGCTTTGAACAAACTGGAAAAAAGTGAAAAAAAAAGTCCCAACCCCTAATACTCAGATCATAGCTGGTTTTCATTTTACCATCATTGGTTTGACTATCATGTGATCATTCATTTGACTGAAGCTGCTATTTCATTTGACAAGACGCTTACCTTACTTCCTGAGAGCACTGGGAACAAATCCTGGATTTTCCCTGGGCTGTTTTCAATGGAGCAAGCACTGGCACATGGAACCGTTGGCTGCTGGCTCTGAAGCAGACACAGCCTTCATGCAAGAAGGTTGCCCAACCAGAGCCCCTGTCTCTGCATTGTGAAGGTGGCCTGATGGGTTGCCACATCTACACGCTAGTATTAAGTGCGCTCTACCTGGCCTCCTACTTTTGTAATAACCAAATCAGTCTGCAGAGAAATGGGATCAAGCCATACCCACTTCCATTTCACGTGTGGATTCAATAACTTCTGCTTTGTGATTCTGTTGTCTTTTATAAATGCTCAGAAATGATCAATGTTTTTCACCTTCGGCATTTATAACTCAGTTTTTTTTAACAAAGTGGCATTGTGTATCTACATCTGCCCTCTTGCCAAAGGTGGTCCCGATGCTCATATGGACATACCTAACCTGGCTTGAAATGATCATGTAACTATGGTAGCTCACAGCTAAAGTCTCACCAGAGCTCACTGGAATGGCTGCCTTCCTGGCAGTGGTTGAAATAGGTGTGTAAAGATCACCTTCTTTCTTTATGGTGTGCATAAAATTTTGTAACAGCAGTAATGAAATCTATGCCTACATACATAGGGTTTCATCCACAAATACAAGACCATGCAACTCATTGAAATCACCCAGTTCCACAGGACACCTCCTTCTCCCTGCCTTGCTCCCCTACCAGTGTGTCCCTCTGGAAAACATTCAGCTAATTGTAGCTAGTCAAATTACTGGGGAATCTCAGATCACTTAGGCAATTAACAGAAGTTTCATTTTGATTACTTACATGCAGGTTTTGTACAAAAATGATGCTCTGAAGACTTATTTTATGGAGAACACTGTTATATGAATGTAGATGGCAGTTTCAGTGACGTCAACACCAAGATTGCCTCTTCCAGCAATGAGATCTGATGACCCTTAAAATTAGTATGGGAATGTGAGAATTTAATGATCACCTTCAATTGTAAACAGTGCTAACTGTAGAAATAAAGGAATCATTAGAAGCTGTAAACAAACAGCTACTTCTTTTCTGCTTATATATGTGGTGGTGAGACAGACCCATTTGGTTCTGGGGACCCAGCAGTCAAAACCTTTGTTCTACAACATTCACCAGCAAGGGACAGCCTAGGGAGAAATAGGTTTGAACTTGCATATACAGCCCTTGGATTATTTTCATGTGAATGGCAGAAAGAAATAATTTGTGATTGCAGATAATGCATGAAGCAATTATCAGAAATATGGTATTTTGGCCCAAGGAAATTCATGTTCAGGCAATAATTTCAAGTGTTTTAAATTCTACACTTCTGTAGTAGGTGACACAAAATACTTTTCTAGTAATAATTATATCACCAAGTCTGTCCTTGCATGCCCTTCCTTGTTAGCTGTTCAAGCACTAAAAAGATTTATGACCTTTGTCTTACTTTCAGTAGCCTCTTCCATTCTACTTTTTTAGTTTGCAGTATTTGACATGCAAAGTGTTATTTTTTTTAAGCAAAATGCTTCAAGTAATAAACTACTGCATTTAAGATTAAATACATTACTTTATATCAGCTCACTTAGACCTGTAAAGGGCTATATTGTTACGGAAAATCTAACATTTCCATTCCTGGTCAGATTTGTCCAGCTGGTAACTTAACAATGAAGCTGATAATATTGAATACTGCAGAGGTATAAGCAAGATATTTCAAGATGAACAGTATAAAAACAATCAATTGTTGAAAAAATGCGTTAAGTATAACCTGTGGATTTTTATTATGAATTATTCTTAAACCTATCCAATGACTTAATGAAAAATTTACAATCTAAATTAATAAATAAACTTTCACCAAATTTTGAAAGAAATTGTAGTCTACCGTCTGTAGTATCTTCTTTATTTTTGATTATGGAAGATATATTGAATTACTTTCTCTCAAAGGCCATTATTAGACATACCTGCTCCATATCATCGTTTACTCATTTATCTTTCTAAATGTTTAGATTCTCTCTTC
The DNA here is from genome assembly GCF_000703405.1 of Apaloderma vittatum. Lineage (NCBI taxonomy): Eukaryota > Metazoa > Chordata > Aves > Trogoniformes > Trogonidae > Apaloderma > Apaloderma vittatum. The sequence goes on along the minus strand of NW_009706240.1, from coordinate 15,753 downwards.
TTATGGATAGTATTCCAGTTTCTTTATCCTTTCAAAGTAGATTTTCAGATAGATTTTCCTATATCTTTTTTTTTTTTTTAAAAAACCCCGAATCATGAGAAATACAGTGTTCCATATACAATATTGGAATGAAAGAGAATCAAAAAGTCAATATTTTTTCTCATTCTTTGTGCTCTCTGCGTTTAGCATCTTTTCAAGGCTTCTGGGTTACACAGGTGACTCCCAGATCTTTTTTTTTTGTTTTGAATACTGCTACTTAATTTATGTGCATAATATTGTAAGGAAACTGGAATCAAAATGAATCCAGAGCAGAAGTTGAAACCAGAGGGAGAAATGAATGGAGCTACAATAAACGACCAGAGAAAATAAATGAGAAATAAGCCAACAAAAATTGGGCTTTTCTATTATTTATACCTTCTGGAATAAAAAATAAATTGTCTTTGAGGATAGCAAGATTTTCAGTCGGTGTAAATTTTTGTGTCACTGCCTCCATTGGGAATGGGGGACCTGTGCAGTGGCCTGTGCTGGGAGAGGCCATTTCGGCAACCTTGTCATCCAGGTGCAGCCCAAACGGACGACACATCTGTGGGGGAGAAGCAAGCTGCAGCTCCTTGGTTTGCAGCAAGAGGAAACCCAGGGGTGGTGCTCAGCTCGGCCCAATTTTGGGGGGGACTTGAGGTGGCAGTTGTCTCTAGCAGCCAGTGGGAAGATGCTGGTACGAGGTGGGATGCCCGGCTGTTGTGGGCTCTGCTTCTCTACTGCCAGGGGCATTTTCGGCACACACGCTGAAACTCGACTCGGGTACGAGCGTCACATTTGGTGCTGAGGGTATTTAGTGACAATTCACATGCCTGAGGTTGTGGATGTCTAATCGGTACCTGAAAGAGCATGGGGCCAGGCTGTGTCCCCACCGCTGCCATCCCAGGGAGCTGCTGTTCCCAGCTGTGACTGCTGAGGGCTTCTCGCCCTGGGGAGTGGTGTGGTGCACGTTTGTGTGTGTCTGTCTGCATTAGTGGGCACGCTTGAGGCAGATTCCCAGAGAGCGACCCTGCAGGTGTGACCCTTCAGCAGGGGCTGAAAGTGTGGGTGACCCCATATCCCAAGGCACCCTTGTAGCCCCTCTTTGGTGCAGTTCCATGCTCTGCTTGTTAGCTGCCCGCAAGGCTGACCCATGGGTAAAGGGTCGATAAATTGTGGAGCGTGCTACAGTTTGGTGTGCTCCGGCACCTGCCCTTCAGCAGTGACGAAGCTGGTTTTTGTGGTCAAAAAAGTGAGGTCACTTGTTGCAGCTTCAGCCTGAGAGCAGTGAAGTGAGCACGCAGGCAGCAAGCTCATGGGGAACTGCTGCACAGCAACCTGCAGGGCTTGAGGCTTTGCTGCACCCCCAGGAGAGCACTTTAGGATTGCGGGGGAGCTCCTGCTGTTCCAGGCCTTCCCCCATAGCTTTTGGGGCAAGACTGTCATTGTGGGATGGAGGAGAAACCCTGGTCCTTTTTGCCTTCAGCCAGCAGATGGGGAGATACAACACAATCCTACTGTCAGTGCAGCACAAGGAAAGAGGTATTTGGGAAATCACACGCTAAGGACACTCCTCCTACCTGAGATGGGATGCTAGCAAGCACTGTAACAACACAAGCTATAATACAGCTGTCTGCTACAAGTATACATGGCATGCCTGAGTAGATGTTATTTCATGCTGACCTGATACCATAAATATTCTTCAGATAACTAGAATCAAGAAGAAGTTCTTCCACCTGTGGATGAAGAAAGAGCTGGAAATGTGTGTGCATATTGCTTATGTGCTCTCAGTGTGTTCATGTGCTTTCTTCCCTCCCAGGCGTGATGCAGTGTGACAGGGTAGGGATGTGATCCGTCACTGGTGTTACTGTTAGCTTTACAAGAACAATCTTTTGATATTTACTTGTAAACTCTGTCACATATTTTTATTCCATCTTCCACAGGTGTTAATCTCTTTGCTGAAACAGCTGAGCATTTGGCTTTGCTCAGCTGTTTCTAATCAGAGCCAAAGGCAGTCCTGAAGCAATCGCAGTATTTCCCTTTTTAAATTGGCTATGCATATTTAAAAGGAAATATTGCGTTTCTCTACAGCCTTGGCTAAACATGTTTTCCCCCCTGCATCAGTAATGCTTATAATGATGCAGAGCCAGCAGGAGCCCGATTGCCGATTTTGCTCTTTCAGTACACACTGAAATGTCCAGGGAACAAGAAGGAGCAGAAGAGCTGGCCAGTAAGCCTTGCCCTTCGTTCTGAACTGCTGCAGGGATCCCATGCTCTGTGGGGTGGTGCGGGTGGATGGGCAAAGTCCCGCAAAGGTGAGGTCATCCATACAATAGTGGTGGCAGCATGCACAGTGTCTACAGGTCACACTGCCTCTAATTACAGGAGGTTAACGTACAGCAAAACACCTCTAATATCCTTGAAAAGTAATCCTCTGGAGACAAGAGAATATATTGCATATCTCTGCCACAGATACACACACTGCAAGGCAGAAGCTTGAGTGGTGTCTATTCCTTGCTGGGCTTGCGACTGACCTCAAGGGTGCTGCTGCCTCCTCTCTCTCTCTGCCTGGTGACTTTCATCAGAGAGATCCCTGTGGGACTCTTTTGGGATTCTGGGGATTTGGTCACGAGAAGAAATTTCATCAAGCTGCACCATGTGTTTGCTGACAGTACGTTAAATGAGCGTTGTCCCTTGGTGTAGCTAATAACTCGTGGGTTTTATGAGTCACATCAGACGTTCATGTCCACCATGGTTAAAGTTAACCTACTTGCCATATGACATTTGTGTGTTTGAGCACCATGTTGTAACAACAACATAGCCTGGCTCTGCTAGAGGTGTGACTGTCTGTAAATCTCAAATTGCTTTACAAGGAAAGTCCAGAAGATAAATCCAGGAAATTGACAGTAAGTGTCAAACCTAGAAGAAATCCAAACATGTACTGGTATTAAAATGTGCATATTTAAGAAATGTTATTAATTTGGTTTGCAAAGTAGAGCATGCCAGTTAGGCATTCCACTCTATTGGTCAGCAGGCATCCCTGTGGAAGAATCCTGGAGCAAGGCTACCTCACTGAAACGGATTTCAGTCCTGTGGCAAACCAGATCCTTACTTCTCTCTTTCTTGCTGCAGCTGCTCTGCCTCTGCTGTCTGAAATGTCCTTGTCACTTTCCTTAATGCAGAAATCTGGAGCCAGTCCTGGTGGCTGCAGAGCCCTGGAGCTGCCTGCAAGGATCTGGGGGGGAAGAGGCACTTACCAGGGTGCAGAGCTTTGGGACTGCTGGTTCACTGCCTGCCCTGGGGCTCAGGAATTTCCCTCTTATTCTGCCTTACCAGGTGCCCTGCACAGAAAATGTAGCATCCAGGAAATCACAATAGCAAAATTTGTTGTGTTCATATAGCCTCTCAGTGTGATGGTAGTCTCTTGGAGTGATTGCAGACAGAGTGACTTACAGCAACCCTGAAGATGTCCTAAGGGGTACAACTATTTATCTACATTTGACATTTTGATACCAAATGGATATGGGTGCAGGGGTTTTTTGTTGCTTGTTTCTTTTAAATTATTTTATTTTTTGTTTTCATTTGACATATTTTAGAAGAATATCTATATTCTTTGTGTCCTCTATTAAATTTTATTAATAATTTTAATATTACTGAGGAAGTCTTTTAATTTTGTTCACATTCTATCACACAGAGAAACTTGTGCTACAGGACCGTCTGTTGCATTTTCATGTGAAGTATAAGAAGGAGGTGGGCAGAGAAGGATACTCTCAGAAAGTCCTGGGAGGCAACTTGGTATTTTTGACCAAAAAAACCCTTATAAATCTTGCAATTAGAGCAGCAAATGTAGAGAGTCCATTGCTGAGATGTGCTCCACAAAATGAGCAACATCCCGGATGAGTTTCTGTACCTGCAGATGGATTTCTTGCACTGTCACCACCAGCTTCTCCATATCCCTCTTGAACTGGGGTCCCAGAGCCAGACCTGGCTCCCCAGCACAGCCTTGCTGGTGTTGAGCAGAGCAGGGTAGTAACTTCTCTTGGCCTGCTTTACTGTTTTCTCCACCCCGTGCTTAGCTCCCACACTGTTTCACAGTGTAGATGGAGATATTTTATCTCTCACCTGACTGAACTCACCCAGTCCTTATACCTGATCCTGGTGCCTGCAGGGGAGGCTGCATTCTTCTGGAAGCAGGGACTGAAGATAGATTTTTATCACTTTATCCCAACATTACTGCCTGGTGGGAAGCAGGCTGTGTTATTTAATGTGGTGGGCTGTGCTAGAAAGATTGCTCAAGAGTTGGTGCATCAGCGCACTCAGCAGCAATATTGGAGAAGGCTGAGCTAATGCAGAGCAAACTGGTAGTTTGCTGCAAAATGATGGGCTATGTGTGGCAGTGTGGGAAGTACAGACCTTCAGGCAGGGCTTGTTTGCCTGCCCATGTCTACCCTCCATATCAGCATTTATTCATGAGGATCCTGCTTACTAAGTCATTAAGTAAGGTCTTGAAGGGGTGGGGATAAAAAGACTATTTAACCTTTCCACAAATGCAGGAAATAAAGAAACATAGCTGAGTAAACTTTAAAGAATTAATCAGTGTTTGCTTGTTTTCGTCTTCAAGAATTATTAAACCAGCCAGTTTAGTTATTTTTCTTTATGTTTTCTTTATCTTTTTTCTTAGATATTGAATGAATAGTTAAGAAACGAAAATGTGCCTCTCCAATCAAGGCATTTTCAGCAGTATTAAAACAAAGGTTACTTCTGATCAAGTGTCAAGATAAACATGCTACTTACTGTATACTGTCAGAAAGACAGTATTTATACCTGCATATACTACACAAAGTAAGAAATGAAAATCGAACATCGTAGTGAAACACATCGGTTTACTTTTCTACAGTAGACGGCCTACTGGAAAAATCAATGTTTGACTTTCTATCTGCTTTTTTCTCCTCTGCAGATCAAATAATGCTATTAATTAGTGTTATTTGTGGTGCTGTTGCCCTTTGCAAAATATACTCATTAAAAATACTTCTTGCTTCAAATGGTGTTTCATAAATTGTTCTCAACCACAGTTTACAAATGAGATTGAGTTTGAAGAAAAAGTACATAATGTCCAAGAGATAATCAGACAATAGTAAATAGAAAAAGATTTGTTTGTAGAACAGGTGTAGCACAGTAGCATTATTTTAGTTTAACCGTAAAGAATAAACTGAAGAAAATCAGTAAGTAGTTATTAGGATTACCTAGGGTGGCTCTAAAAAGTTGGATACCCCATTAAAAAAAAGCGGCATTATAAAATCACTCCAAATTCTCCAGCTCAGCCTGAAGTTCATCATGGTCTTCATTGCATCTGTGGTTTAAAAAGAGGTTTTATTACAGTCCTTTGTACTGGAGAGTTCTGGTCATGCAACACCTCAAAAATGGAGCCAGGGACAAATTCCCTGAAATCCATTTCTTTACCACTTGAGCAGCTGCCTCGGGATGGCTAGACACAGTGAAGTGCTGTACATAATTATTTTACCCATGGCTGAACGATAGCCAGATTTGCTTGAAAGCCAACAGCTGTTTAATAGTGTCTAGTCACATGCTCTACCAGTTTGTTGAGGGAAGGGATAAATATACAATCCAGCTGATATTTTAGGTCACAGTTTAATAGCCCAATTTGGAAGTGAGTCACAACAGAGGGTGCATCCTGATGGGTTCAGAAATACCATGGGGCCTTTAGTAGCGCCAGGGGTGCCCAGGTGATGTCGTTCACCCTGGTGGTGCCTGAGGAGCGTATGTCTCAGGGTGATGTTGTGAATACCTGACACAGGGCAGCTTAACAACTGTTAACAGTCCTCTGACTATCCTTTTGAGATTCAAACGTGTTTCATCTGGGATGTCCGAGAGGCTCTGCTCGTCTTGTACTGTATTTGTATCCTTAGCAAGGCTCCTTCCTTCGTCCACTGAAAGTACAAATACGTGTTCCCCACATCTGGCCCGTGCTTGGTCCTGCCTCAGGCATGAGATTAACTGACTAGGTTTATTAAACATTTCCTAGTTGCTTCTCTGAAGTGGTGGAGACATCTGCAGCAACCACATCTATGGTCTTCCTGCAGGCTAGACTCCCTGTGAGACCCCAGAGGGGACAGGGGCTGAGCTTCTCCCTCAGCTGTGCCTCCTCCCAGAGGCAGTATGGAGAAGACAAGTAGGGCTGTCTGACGACCTGTGGCTGCCACTGCTGCAAGGCTGGCTGCTCCCCCCAGCCCTTGGGCAAGGGATCCGTGGTGCATGTCACACAGCCCAGTAACCCAGGGCTTAGGACTGCAGCTACCTGTTTGGTGGATTGTTTTGCTCTAATAATACCATTTTTTGCCTTTCCTAAATTCTGTTCTGTATTCATTCACATATCAAATCCTAGTTGTAAATCAGGTACAGATACAGCCACAGTCCTCTCTCCGCAAGAATATGAACAGCTTATGGTTGCAGGTGACAAATGCTACTGTCCTCCTCCTTCCCTTCTCCTGGTGTTGCGCTTGGTCATCAAAGTGAAACAGAGGAAGACCATCCAGGTTTCAAACCCTTTTAACAATGCGATGGATCCTATTTCTAATAAAACTTTACCATGCCAGCAGAGCCTAAAGGAAGGAAAATGCTGTCCTTCTCCTGTTTCTTTTACTGCTGTCTGTCCTGTCTCAGATTTACTTCTGAAAGCAAAGAAGTTTGGATTGTACTCCTGTCTTTCATTCCGAGAAGGTTCTGAGTTTGAAGAGGGAAACTAGCTTGCTAGAAGCTGTATACTTATTTTATTTACAAGGTGCAATGAGCTGCCCCACTATCAGTGAGTCATGCTATCAGACAGGGTGAAGTTGTTAGCCTAACAGACAAGCAGAGCAAAAGTAGGCTCTCTAAGTACTGCTCAAAGTTCCTTTTTTTTTCTGTCAAAAAGAAAAAAAAATAAATTAACCTTCAACAAATGAATCTTTCAGAATCCAAAAAAATACTCGTAGAGTGAAAACCATACACTCGGAAAGCAGTGAAAAGTCATCTTTCAGTATTGCCATGGAACTGTGTTCCTCATAAATGCTTTTTTTTAAACTGGAACTATGAAATATGTTACATTAAAGCAACTTTAATGCTAATCGAAAACATAGTCTCATTTGTTCTCAGAAATACATTTGAAAAATAATGGCATCTTGATAATTCCCCATTACGCTTACCATCAGCTAAGATTATCCTATCAGGTTATTATCAATGTGAATGAAAATGTCTTTCCTTCAAGAGAAAGCCTTTCAAAACTGTGATGGGTTGTTCAGTGTGATAAACAGTGGGAAAAGACAATCTTGGACATTGTCATTAAAGAAAAAAATCCCATCATTAAAAGAATAAATTATTCTTCAAGATAAATGTTAGGACAAATGGGACAAATAGCCCTTATTTTGCAAAAGGAGTATTTGAGGTCTTTCAGTATTTTAAACTACGTTAGCTGATAATAATAGTTCAAAATAATTTAACCTCTTTCATGTATTCTTTAGTATGGGGTAGTTTCTAGCTGGGCACTCCTGGTCTAGGATCCTCTTTGCTAGGTGAAGTGAAAATACAGATTGTGTTTATCAACAAACAAAACTAAGAAATTAATCCCTGAGCAATGAATTAACTCAAATTAATTTATTAAGATAGTCTAGGGTACAGCAAATGTGCATGCTGCTGCAGGGCTTTATATCAGTAGAGGTATTGGGCTGTTTTTAATAGAATATCATATTTCTGTAAGGTTCTCTTTCAGGCAGATCTTGTGTTGAGATTGTACACCTTTACATTACACAGGAAAACAGATGACTTTTGATCTCTTTCGTGCAGCATACAGGAGCGTTTTCGCAGAGCCCAGGATCCACTCACTGAATCATAGGAGCGAATAATTAGATACGGATATACCCTGCTGGGTTATTCAGTTCTCTCCTCTTATAATGCAAATATATTTCCTGTGATACATATTTTTTTTTTTTGTAAAGTTCACTCTCGGATGATGCATTGTGACCATTTCATCATTTTGCTGTGTGTATCATCCCACAGATTCAGCTATTAAGTGCCTTACTTATGTCTCATTAATCCTGGTTTTATCTCCTAGCTGTATCCTTGTTATCATGTTCTCTAAGAATTAAGGAGAACTGCGGGAAAATCTGTTTGTATGAAATGACATTTAGATTTCTCCAAAACCACAAATGTAACATTTTTGAGGTGCAAATATGTTTTGTTAACCTTTCATGATTGGTCATCCTTTGAATTTTGCATTTCTCATCAGGTCAAGAATCAAGAATAGCAAAATATATCAAAAAAACTATTTTTATGGTATTTGAGAAAAGAAAGAGAATTAGTATGTCATAAAACCTCCTTTTCTGTAAAAGGTTCTAGGCATGTTTTTGAGAAACAGAAGGAAAATTAATGAATTTTGTGTTCTTCTGAATACCTGTGGAATTATCCCAAGTAATGTTTGATTTGGTGGGCTGCTCGCCCTATGGTGGACATTAAATATGACCTATTCTTCAGAACAAGACTAAAGAATGGAAATAAGAAATATACATCTTCAATCACAGACAAGAAGACTGTTCAAAATAAACTTTATCCTCTTGGTTTGGAGATTTTCGCTTAACAGAGCATTCTTGGAGGATGATGATATACTAATTAGTCCTGGATATAGTTAAGAGAATAATCTGGAAAGTTAATGATGCACTTTCTTGATGATTTAGTAAAGTGTTTTGATGTAATGCAGTCGTAGCTCTAATAAGCCTAAATAATTTGCCTTATTAGGTGAGGATCACCGTGCCATGCCTTGTGGAGAGAAGTCCTCAAGGTGCAGGCAGTCACAGGAGTCACTGCCTGGAGCTGAGAGGGGGTTCATAAGGACCTTGCCGTGGATATCTGGTCTGGTGGGGGACAGGCAGATTTTATGGCTACTTGCTAAGTCACACAGCCACTAACAGCAGAAGCAAGTGTCAGCCCTGCGAGTGTTGCCTGTGAAGAGTAAAAAAGGCCTGTTGTTGGCTGCTTCATACATGTTGTGACAAATATGTCTTTATTTAAAGATCCCACAGCTCTTCTGTGGGCAAAACAGCCGTTCATTTCAAGTCTGAGTAGTGACTCCAAATTCAGGTCCTGCCTCTAAATTATTCATCAATGCTAGCTTTATTTCTCCAGTTCCCTGTAAATGTCCTGTGATCCTGGAAGCAAGGGATTTGATATGCCAAAATCCTACCTATCTCTCGGTGCAGAGGGCTACCTTTCATCTCCTCTTGTCCTGAGTTCAACAGCTCACCAGGGAAGTGTTGGAACACCAGTTCTTGTCCTTTTGTCCAGATGCACTTGATAGTGAATCAGATAAAATTAATTGGGGTGATAATTACTTTTTTCCACTCACTGTATTCTTATTTTTAATTTCATTGTTGGCTAATGATCTGTCTATTCTTTCATCCTGCATGTCTGCAGGGCTGAAGAACTGCTCCTCAGATTGCTCCCAGGTGAATACATCAGCAAGTGGCTACTTCCTAGGCATTTTATGATACTCCACAGTAATTAAATCTGTTTCAGAAGATGTAAATCAGGCAGGATTTTTCTTATCAAACACTTAACAGCTGCATATCTGAAGACTCGCTACAAACAGAAGGAAATGCTTTAATCCCTTTATGGCTAGTGAAGCTTCTTTTTGCTGATTTAATTTGAACCTCAGATGTGTGCCTTGTAGGCCAGACTGAAGTCCCTATTCTTCACCTTGCCCAGAAGTGACTGCCTGGACACTTCGATTCTGGACAGTTCGGTTTTGTGGACAGGCTCGGAAAGCAACACAGATCGTCATTAGGATGTCATGTAAATCATTATGCATGATTGACAGCTGTAGACACAAAATTATTGCATGATACAGAAAATAACATTGGATAGCCAGGAGTCCTAACTTAGGCTGTGCTTGATCATGACAGCTTTGCTTTTTGTCGGAGCTGCTGTACAGACATAGAAAACGTATAGAGTCATAATAATTCACAGATGAAGAGCAATACTTTTGAAATTATACAAAACGGACTTCTTGCGGATTTGAAGAGGACAAAGTGCTCTCCAGTCTAGTAATGGTTTTGCTAGCTTTTCATGGAGAAAACAGGTTGTTATGGGCCATTGCTTTGGTTTTATCAGGGTTGTGCTGCCTGAGAGCAGGGAGATGGCAAACTAAAAACAGCAGATGACCGAAAAGTGTGCAGGGATGTCTAACTAAGCTAAAGAAGCTCTGGAAAACCAGAAGAGGGACTTCAGAAGGCTTTGGAGGAGCATTTGGATGGTCCTTCATCACTTGAAAGGAAGGTGAATTCATATATTGAGAAAGCTGTTCCTACCATTCCCATCAGCTGTCTTTCCCATCTTCTAATGAGTGGAATGGCATGCCACTCATTCACCATTTAGAGTGCCTCAGTAAGGTCCTATAACCCCATGTGGCTATTACAAAATCTGGAGGGCTAATGTAAATGATAATAAGCCAAATTTCTCCAAAACACTGTTAGCCCACTGTCCCAGCAGCTGCCTGTCTTCCATTCAGTCCTCTGTGTTCTTGTGCAGATACAGCCCCTTCTTATTGATTGATCACTTCAACTTTAGGTACCTAAATGAGATGGGTGTTCTCATGAGATGAGATGCTTTCATATGTTTGCAGAACCTCAGTAGAGGCTTGCTTTCTTTTCCTGGTCAGTCTCCTGAAGGTGGAGAAATGAGAATGCAGATTATTACTAGCATCTTTTCTGTGTTTGTGTGTCCAGAAAACTATCTGTAGGAGAATTTGCTTTGATAATGACCTCTGAACAAAATTTTCTGGTCATCAAAAAATAAGGAAACTTGGGATATGAGAAGTAGAGAGACCAGACAATGGCAGCCTGAGTAGGAAACAGAAAGGATTGATAATAAAAATTTCCTTTGCCCTATAACACAGCCAAGGGGAACCTCTTTCATTAGGATTTACAGAGCATCAAGTCCATTATGCAAATGGTTTATACTGGTTTACTGCTGTTTTCTTCTAACAATTTCTGTTCTGACAAAAGCTCCTGGTATATAAGCACAAAGCTGAAAGTCCTGCAGTTATCATCAAAACTGTAATTTGTTTTATACTCTTTTCTGTGGGCAGAGACATTTTCTTTCTTCTCAGATTAACGATGCAGTTTAACATTTCCTTGGTTCTGCCAGGAAATGTTAGTGAAATCATGTTGAAGAGTGGATCAATGAAATGCAAAGTCAGCAAGGGCAATACCATGTTGGGGCTTCTCCAGTGATCCCTGGATGATTTTTTTTGCAGGGTGACCTCATATGAAGAGATCAGTTGTGGTGGGAAAGAAAGATTTTTTGCTATACAACAATCTGGAAATACAACAGGGCAACTGATTAGCTGGAGATGACCGAGAAGAGTTGGTGACTTTTTTCAGAAGATGAAGAAAGCAGAAGAGGAGACCCTAGTTTTGCCCTAAATCCTCCCCAACAGGACAGAGCAGACTGTGAATGCCAGAGAGGACGGAAAGGACAGAGCTCCTGACTCCTGTGATAAATAAAGAAAAAACGCAGAAAAACAGAGACCAACAGGCAGGCAGAGAGCTGGATTCAGCCGTGTTGAAGGATGGCTTGCGGAGGTCCCTCAGGAATCAAATCTGGGAAAAAAGGAGCTGAAGGACATTGGCTGTTGCTTGCAGAAACAGTATGAAGAGCACAGCTGCAAACCATCTCAGTGCAAGGAAGGTGAAGAAGGGTAGAGACCGATCCACGGGCTGAATCATGACCTCCTTGCTGACTCAAGCCTAAGAAGGAGTTGTGCAGAAATTGGAAACCAGGTTTACTTATTAAGGATGAGTATAAAAAGTTAGTACAGACAAAATAAGAAGTCTCTATTATAAGGTTATAAGGTTACAAGGTTACAAACACCATTTTGGAAATGAGCAAAAATAGAATGTGTATAAACGACACCATGAGGAAAAAAAGATTGTACTTGACTCGCCCTGTCCCTTGATTATTTTTTCTGTTATTCTGGAATATCTACTGAACTTATTTTTTTTACCTTCTCATATCCCTGCCCTTTTTAAAATAGAGGAACATTTCCTGTTGTACTGTTGTGTTAGTTTGGAACACACTTTGGTACAATGTGGGGGCGGGGGAAAATAGAATCTAGTGGTGACAAAAACAGTGAGAAAAAACAGGATACTTAATTTAAAATCCCAGAGGAAGCAGAGTTATTTAAATTAAGGAGCACTTGCAAAAGCAGTGCTCCTTTATAATCTACCCTCTGAAGGGGTGAAATGTGCAATGTTGACACCTTATAAAATTTCCAAATTCCCCAGACCAAAGCAATAATCTGAAATGCAGACATATTTGGTCAGCTTAGAACTCCCAGCTATAGCAAAAGCCTGGGACAGACAAAGTCCCCACCCAAGCGTGCTCCTTAGGTAAACATGTGAGAGAAAGATTGGGAAAAGTTGTGCTCCAAGGGACTTCTGTCTCAGCTGAACTGTGACCCCTTTCTCAGGCAGCAAATATTAGGGTTTCTTAGCCCTATTGCCCAGCCATCTGAGTGACCAGCCCCATCACCTGGACCATAAAGGGAATTCAACTGAGACTGAGTTTATTCTTTCCAAGAATCAGCTCTCTGGGTTTTCCCACCTGTTATCTGTGACCTTCTTTATAGCTTTCATCTACTTCCCAGCTATCTTACTTTCACTCAGCCCTCTAATGCAAAGTTTTCTCCCCTGACTTGCCTTCACCCCCTCCCCACTGTAATGACTTGCCTCCCATGCCATCCTTGCTCATCTCATTGTCTTTGACTTGCCTGGGTTGGTCTTTCTTAGATGCCTCTTTTTTAACATAGCATTAAATATTTTCTTCTATGCTTCACCTTCAGTACAGCTTACTCTTCTCTTTTAAACAGCTGCTTAGCAGATAGATAAAGTCAAGTTTGATAGTAAATGTACGCAGCCGTTTAAAAGAGTATTGATTCTTCCCAGGTATGGCTATGCGCTCAGCTTTTATGCCCCAATTAGGGGGACAACTTCAGGTGGTGCCCTATATCCATATTTGTTTGGTTTGAACCTCAAGTACATACATGTATTTGAGATCAAAATAGAGACTTACATCCTAAACATTAATGATATTTCAAAATCTTTCTTCCTGTCTCCATTACCAGACCACTTTTTTTTCAGTGTGCTGGGTGGAATGTGCATTTTATAGAATTTTTTGTTATTTCTTGGTGTCTATGTAAAATTTCAGGCCATTTGTTTGAAGAATTTGGGGACTATTTCCACATCAATGGCAATGAAGCTGAAGTAGACCCTGTGATCAAGAGTCCTTGTCCTGTTTTTATACTTTTTTTTTTAATTTGAAAAAGAGCATAAAAAATGCTCAAAAAGGGAAGATGATTGTTACCATGGAAGCTCCCTTTCTTAAGCCTTTGGAGCTTCTAACTGTTTCTCTCTAGTAGCACACGTTAAAATTCTGTCCTTTGTTTCTTGATGGTTATTTTGCCTATTGTGGGGAGGGGAGGAAAAAAATTGTCACATGAGTCACACACCCTGAAAACATAATAGTGATTTGAATTAGGACAAACACTTCTTTTAAATGCATTCTGATCTCATCCTTCGAAGACCTTATTGCTTGCTCATTAATAGATACCTGAATGTATGTGTATTTAAATAAAGTATGGATGGTTTATGGAGACCTGCATTCATTTATACATTTATTTATACAGCTATGATGGTGCTATACATATCATTCTTGGCTGCAATTATAAAACTATCTAACATAATAATTAAAAAAGCTAGGGGGGAGAAGAGTGAACAGGGATAGAGCTACCTGGTAACCCACTGGTGATCTGATTGCTGCTCTTGGATAAAATCAGAGGATGAAAGAAAAATCAAGAAGCTATTGTTTCATTTGCTACATACCAGGAGATTGCTACAAAGTGGAAGCAAACCCAGCCCCAAGCCCAAAAAGCTGGTTAGGAAATGGATGGAAAACTTTATTAATGAAAATACAAACTGGTGCAAACCCCCTTTTTTTAAGAGACCATCTGGCAACATTTTTAAATCTCTATGAATTTGAGAAAGTAAAAGATTTCACAGTTAAATAGAAAAAACTAAGTAATTTACTGTGTGACTTCAGTTCTTGTTTTACAGAGACATAACACACTAATAATCTCTTGTTGCTTGAAGGACTCTTACCACATGGCTTTTTATAACTTTTGCATTTATATATTCCTCTGGAAATGTTTAATAATATTATGAATCTCATTAAAAATATGTCATTAAATGGAAAATTATTACAAAATACAAAAAACCCTCAAACAAGTCATCAGTTTGGATTTAAATTCTTGTGTTCTTTTACTTCATCCCTAATTTTTTTGTCCTTTTAAAAATATGTTCAGATCCTGATAGGGTGTTTTTCATTGTTTTGTCTGTCTTCATTAATATTAGAGAAACAAATAAATCTACAAATTGCTACTATAATAATAAGAGTAAATTGCTCCATCTGAGGCAGGGTCCCAGTTGTCTTACCAGTGCTCTCCATCAGATGGAAGAACACACTTTATATTATTCTATTTGTTTGAAAAAGTCTAATATTGACTTTGAGTTCAATATTAAGCAATACACAAACACAATTTGAGAAATAGTCCTTGTCTCTAGAGGAGTAGGAGGGACAAAAGGCAGGTGGCAGGGATGGGTGAAGCGACAGCAAGTTTGCAGTACAACTGATGCTCCTAGCCCAAAGCCTTGTAGCTCAGTATGAGGCCATTTAGCCTCTCACGACAGCAGAAACCTGCTGAAATCTCTGGACTTGATGGCAAAATCACACCTTGCAGTAAACCAGTGAGTTATATTACTTTTCTGCCTTACCTAGTCCTGTCCTAAAACTGTTACTCTTCCTTAAATGTATATACAGCGTATCTTCTTTCTCACTCCTGTCTAGCAACCAGATATATTTCCTTCATACCTTACCTGGTCTAATGTGTTCTTATGGGTCTTTTTTGTCTGTCTCCACTGTCTCCCCTTCTACCCCTCAGCTGCTCCTTACTTTCCTCTGCCCTGATGTTGGTGGAAGAGTGTGCATGCAGCAGCATCTCTGTGTCACCTCTTGTAACCCCTCCGTTCTTCAAGGCTTCCACACTTCTGTTGACCTTTTCCAACAAAATTATCTTCCTGTACCTTTTCTTCATGAAATGCCTCTTAATGAGGGAAGGGATAGGGACAGGGACCTGTCAGCGTGACCTTGGTGCCTGGCAAGGTTATGGAGCAGATCGTCCTGAGTGCCATCAAGCACCATGTAGAAGACCACCAGAGGATCAGGCCCAGCTAACACAGGTTTAGGAAAGGAAGGTCCTGCCTGACCAATTGCATCTCCTTCTATGGCTGGGTGTCTAGTGGATGAGGGGAAGGCTGTGGATGTGGTCTACCTCAATTTCAGCAACACCTTTGACAGAATCTCCCACAGCATCCTCCTGAAAAAGCTGGTAGCCCACGGCTTGGACAGGTGCACCCTTCGTTGGGTTAAAAACTGGTTGGATGACCAAGCCCAGAGAGAGGTGGTGAATGGTGCTGCCCCCAGTTGGCATCTGGTAACCAGTGGTGTCCCCCAAGGATCAGCACTGGGCTCAGTCTTGTTCAACATCTTTATTGATGACCTGGATGAGGGGATTGTTTCTACCCTTAGTAAGTTTTGAGATGACACCAGGCTGGGGGGGAGTGTTGATCTGCC
>NW_009706239.1:56000-88107 GCF_000703405.1 Apaloderma vittatum | reverse complement strand
TTTTTT
Source organism: Apaloderma vittatum (assembly GCF_000703405.1). Classification (NCBI taxonomy): domain Eukaryota; kingdom Metazoa; phylum Chordata; class Aves; order Trogoniformes; family Trogonidae; genus Apaloderma; species Apaloderma vittatum. The sequence continues at coordinate 88,101 of NW_009706239.1, read as the reverse complement.
TTTTAACATAGAATATGGCAGATTTAGTTTTACACAGAAAAGCTTGGGTCAGTTGAACTGGAATTACTCCTTTTTTTTTTTTTTTCAATATGGGAAGATACAGAGATTAGGCATGCTGTAACTACCTTACAGGTGGTTGAAACTACGATCTTAGAGGATGAAAACGCTTCATTTGCCATAAAATAAAGTGAAAAACCTCTGTGAAATAAAATAATTTGACAGATTTTTTTAGCTGTTGCTCCTTTTCATTTGTCTAATCCCTATTTTCACTGCAACCACCTTGATACACTGGTCCCTTTTTCTTGCAGAGACTTTTTGTGGGTTGGTGATACAATGGTGATGCCCTGAGTGTCCTTCAGACCAGTATTTAAGTCTCAACCAGTTTCCACCTGTCTTGTCATTCTCAGAGCTTGAGATTGTGGTGAGATTGGGAGGGAACTTCCCAGGTATTTAATGTTGCAGTTAATCCATGTGTCTATGCTTGTGTGAGGCTGTGACAGTCAGCAAATAAGTACATCAGATGCTTTAAATATATAATTTCACACTTTTTTTGCAGACCTCCCTTCTGCTAAGGGTGGGAATGGGATAGATTTAAGTCTGTTACTCTATTTATAGATTTTGATGGCTTCAGGGCACTAGAGCTCCAGGGCTGGAAGCATGTGCTGAGCAGGAGAGCGGTTTTTACAGATATTCATCAGAGCAGCCTCTGTCAGGGACCCTAGAATAGTCTGGGATTAAACACCGCTGCAAGGATCTTTGCAAGACTTGCCCATGGGACCTTGACCGATCTGTTAGAAAGGTCTTGGAAGAGTTTTGTCCTGACAACAAGATATCTGAGGTGACTTGGAGGATATTTGCATACATAACACTTTGGTGTCTTGTGGTCTAGACTCTTGTCTTCTGTTGTGCATAAAGCACAGAACTTTAAATTCTTTACTGCTGTTTAGCCTGAAAACCGAAGGTTCCCATGGGCTTGTGTTGCTGGCACGTTTCAGGGGTGCCTCTGTGGTGTTTCGGTTCTCATGAGCTCAGGTGAGGACACACCAGGAGAAGAGAGCCATGATTCTGTCTTAGAAGGTTCTGAAAAATCTGGATTTTGCTCTCTCTTTCTAGTAGTGCCGGGTTCAACGTGGCTAACGGCTTGCTCGTGTTTCTATTGATCGCCACTTCAAAGAAAGCAGCAGTAACTGTAGCTGGCAGAGGCCATCTGATGTTTGTGTCTTGCTGTGCAGAAATACCTATCTGTAGGGAGCATCCTTCCGTGGCACCATCGGAAAATGATGCTTTTTGATGATAATCCCAACAGATAACTTTAGTCCCTGTCTAAAGTGCAGCCTGTAAGAGAGAGCATGAGTTTTAAGCTTGCTTTAATTCAGGCAAATCAGCTCAAGGGAACAAAATCAGTGCAGAGAGAGTGGCCAGACCTTCATAATATGTTGTGGTTGCATCTTACAAAGAGCTTGTAGACTTCTACAAGGACAAAAGGCTTTGTCTTTCTGGAAGTAGTGGCTTCACTTTTTATCTTTCATAAGTTATTTTAATTTTTTTTTTTTATTTTTAACATCTCTGGGTTAGTTACAGCCACAGTTTGTATGTTTTCCAGCATTGAAAATGGTTGCTTGGAGAGCCCAGTCACAAAATTTGGTTGAGATGCAAGTGGAATTTGAAACTATTCCTCACATGAGAGAAGTAATGGTGTAGAAAGCAGAGTTACTGTTTTCCAGCCACTAACACTTACAGAATTTGTACTGATTATACTAGAGTTACATAAAAACAAAAGTACACCTTCCTCCTGAACTTCTGAAGACTGGCACTCTGTGGTATCTTTGCACTGAGGATGAAAACCCAGGGTCATAATATTGCTAAGAAAAAAATACCTACCCATCTGTCTCTATTATTTATTGTTTCTGGCTTTGCTATTTAGCTTCCCTGCCACTATGCCAAATCTTCAAGCAAAGATCAAATCTGATAATTATCCTGAGTGAACATTTAAAGCCCAGCCTGCTTTACTGTCAGTATCGGGTACAGCCTTTGTCCGCATTTCGGTACCAGGTCTCATTCTTCTTCCTTTAATGAGTTTTGTGGAGTCATTGTTTTTAGTGTAGTTAATCTTTATAGGTAAAATGATTCTGGCAGACGGGAGATAATAGTGAGCAGATGATGGTAGCATCAGACCTCTGGTTTCTGCTTGATGTCACTTATATTTATTATGCTGTACACTGACCTGCTGAAGTTGTACCTGCTACATTAAAATGATTGAATTTCAAATATCACAGCTTTATTAAATTTCCCATTGTGGTTTATTTTTGAGGGGAATATGTAATGAACCTTAGTGATAACCAGAAGCAATCATCTCTCCCAAGGCCTTGACTCTTGTGCTGAATTTCAGAAAAAGTGGTAATTGGTGGTCAGAGATCATTAGCATCTTTTTTTTTGGGGGGGGGGGGGGGAGGCAATCTGAAAACACCTTTCTTTTGCCCTCTGAGTTGCAGAAATTCCAGATTTTTTTTTTCTTTATGCAAACACTCAGCTAGTGATCTAATTGGGGTAAATAATTGTAGACTAATTAAGCACAGGTAACAAGATACTGGTTTCGCTACGTGCTGTCCCTTGTGTTTTTTATTGCTCTCTTATTGGATATTGCACAAAGCCGCCGTTCCTTCAGCTTTGCAAGATTTTTCAAAGTTGCTTATGATGGCACTCTTAAAACCGATTAGCACCGAGCCTTGCTGGGGTCACCAGCCACGGTGCTGACTCGCCGGGATTCGGGGCAGACCCTCATCTGTGAATCTTTCAGCTTTGCAAAAGACTGATTGATGGCTGTGAGACTAGAGGATTTTCCTGGTTTAAAAAAAAAAAATCACAAAGATCAACGGAGTTATATCTAATTAAAAATAAGAGTGTCTTGGCATTATGATTTTTAAAGCTGGGGTTAGTGAAGCGTGTTTCAGTTGAGCATCTAACTGCGCTGCAGCAGGCGAGGAGCTGGTGGCAATGCCGGATCGGTAACGGGTAGTGAGGAGCAGCGATTGCTTAAACTGTGCCTGTCCTACCTGCACAGGAAAACTGTATATCAAAATCATTTTCATCTCCAACTGCCCACCCAATTTGATACGAGTGGCTGTCTCAGTTGAAGAGATGCAGGCTGAAGCATCAGCAGCGTTGCAAGGCTGGGAATTGCGCTGTCTGGCAAAGTTATGTGGAAGGATCTAAAACCCATGTATGTTATTAAGCAATACTTCTGATGTTATGGCTTTTGGGCTCAATTTACTTCTTGAGCAATTTTTAGGTTTATTTTTTTTCCCCCCCGAAGTAAGCGTAAGGGAAATATTTCTCAATTTTATATGGTGAAAACTCAAAAACCCCATAAAAATTCTCAAAAAAAAGAGAAAAAATCCATATGGGGTATTTATAGTCAATTATTTTTCTGATTCTTCCTTACTTCGACTCACAAGTTTTATGGGAGCTTCAGCTTTATCTATTTTACACTCCAGCAAGCTTTGCAAATACATACTGATGGTTAAGGAGAGTTACTGATCTATTCTTAAGCCCAGCTTGATAGCAGCGGTAATGCTGAGGCTGTCTGTATCCCGTTGATCTATGTTAGTTTGGAAGCTTATTCCTCGTGGGCTCCTCATTTGTACACCTTTTAAACATACAGTTACGAAGCAGCTTAAACTTCAACAGGTATAAAAATAAAAATTGGTCATATTTATCAAACTTGCTGTTACTTTTCTCTAAAAAATGGAGCCTATGCTCGGTTGAGCAACGTGGCACTGCAACGGCAGAGTCACAAAACACAGACCAGACAAAGCTCACAGGAGACTAATTCAGGTATGTCTTGCTTCTTAAATTTCTGCACGATGGGGAAAGGTTCTTCTCATCTTCTGCCAAAAAGTTCTGGCTATTAAGCGAGTTTTGCGCTACAGTGACAACAAGAACTGCGGAGGTTTTATGTACGTCTGCCCTTTCCTTATTGGCAAGTAAAAATCGCCATCTCTTGCTTTTTTTTTTTTTTTAAATCTCATTTCCAGGTAAATTGCTGTGATCTTTGGGTTAATTAGCATGTTGTATTCAGTCTCAGCGTTTTAACCCAAAGCTGTGTAGCTCTAAATTCCATATGTAGGTTTGGTAGGCATTTATTCTTAACTGCAGCGCTTGAATATCTGCATTAAAACATGTTCTGTTTAGTTGTGGGGATTAAGGAAGACAATTGAGGAAAAGTGTGGGAAGGTAAGGAATTAATATACTTCTGTCTCCTCATTAATTAACTCTATCACTTCTAGCACTTAAAATAGAATTCTTTGCACAGCTTCTATACACTTTTTGGTTTTTTGGGATGTCTTTGTTGTGGTAAAAACATATGTAGAACACCTATCAAAGTGCAACTCTGCTGCAGTTCTGAATCCCTGCACAAGAATGTCCACATAACTGCTTTTGGATTTTGTCATGAATTTTCTTTATATTCTCATAAAAGCAGCTTAAACTGTTGGCGTCTTGTACAGGCTGGTACCAACAAAACAGGCTAGTACTAACAAAAGAGCCTAAATAGCTCTGGATATAATTAAATCGGGAGCTCAGACACCATCTTTTTGGCCACAAGAGGCCATGGTAATCTTCAATGTGCTTCTACCCCAGTATTTGCCCAAGAGCTGTTAGGACTTGTGTTGAAAACGTGACTTTTCTGCATTTTCTGCTTTTTTTGTTGTGTTTAGGGAGAAGATGGCTCTGCCATGAGGGTGTGCCTGTGGCAGGGCAGGAAATCTGAAATATATACTGCCACTGGGTGGTGTTTTGTGGGGTTTTTGGGTTTCTTTTTTTAGGCCACCTTTAAATGAAAATTACTGCACAACCTCTATGTGCACGCCTAGCGTACAGAAACACTCCCAGCAGTCAAAACCACCCAGCACTCGAAGTAAAGCGTTATTACTTCTGGCTGTCAGATGTTATGAAATTGGAAATGATGAACTTCCAGATAGACACAGACATGCTGAGATAAGAGCCCAGATTCCTGGAAATGACACAGCTATCAGCACTTGTGGACAGAATTGAGGAGGGAACTTGTAACCCAAAGTAATAGACTTGGCTTTCAACTCCACTTCTGCATAAGCAAGGAAACAAAGAATGTGTTGTCAAGGTCTCGACCCCCTTTTTATGATGTTTGTGAAGAGGTACAAAGGATGTATCCGATTTTCAATCGACAGAGCATTTAGTTGCTAATTGCCTCGCACACAAGTGTGACTGAGTCTACATGAACCACACAGTTCAGCTGAATCCACAGCTTCACATTTCTGAAAAGCTCACTTCAAAGGCAGTTTTACACAGCTTCCTGTAAAAGGTACCTTCAGTAACTGATGCTCTGTAGCCAAAAAAACAAAAAAATGCATCTGGTTGTCAGATGTCACCTAATCCTTACAAATAAGGAGGAGAAGGAGAATTGTGTTCGGTGTCTGGGATTGTTTCATACGTCTCACTGAGTGCTATTTTCATTGTTCAGGATTTACTCTGTTGCTAATAAATCATAGAATCGCCATTTCCATAGAATCATTGAATCACCATTTCCAGTACTTCTAAAGCTGGGAGAGCCGTGCCTTCTGCTTGGCCATCAACCCTGATAGAAGCCAAGGAGTTATTCAGTGTCACATCACTGTCACCTTTGTCATTCCTCTATCAGTGTCACACGTTCGATGAAAAGAGGAAATTTTGGGCTAACCCACTGTGGAGCGGGATGTTGAATGCTTGGTGTGTAGCCAGCTGGGTAGGTTGGGAGCAATGCTGTTAAATATCTTATTGTCGTTTAAATTATTGGGATAGGTTTTGAGGTGCAGATGACTGCAAAAATTTAGTCTCTTGAGCAAAACGTGATTGTGATTGGTATCGGTGGAATCTCTTTGGAAAAGTTCAGCCATCACTAAAGATGTCAATTAAGGAAACACATTGTTTTGCCCATTAACAAAGTGCTGATAGTCACTGATGTAAAAAAAAAAATCAAACAGACCAAACCTTCATGTGTCCTTATGCTTTTGAGAAAAGGAATTATTTTTCTTCTATTAAGAATAAAAAAAACCTAAGTAAAGTAATTCTTAAGTAATGTGCCACTGAGACATACGCAACCACACATAAATAAGTTTCTCAAATATTTCTGTGCAGTGCTTTTTCCTGAGAGAAAAAAAATAATCGTGCGTGTGTATACATATGGACAGGCAAGTAAAACTTTTGTACAAAGTGCTGAAGTGGCATTTTGATGCACAAACTACCAGAACACATCTATTTTAAATACGTGAAAGGATAAATTTAATTTCCCTGCTGATATGATGCTTTAAATAAAGTCTAAAAACTATAATTTCATTTGCTTTGACTTTGAATGGGCTTGTACAGGTATTTAATTTTGGATTTAACAGAGCAGATGTTGTTTAAAATTAGCAATGACTTACTTGATAGAAATAACCTTAAGTATCATACTATTTAAAATCTGACACTCAGGAAGCCTCCATCAGGTGTACCATTAACACCATCTGCTGAAGTCGTCATGCTCCTTATTTCTAGGTTGCTCATGTACTCACTTATGCATGTTAGCTCCTAAACTACTTCTGAGTCTGCTTCCATTTCCGGTGAAGGGAGCAAGCCTCTTTCTAGTGGGTGTAACAACACTTGGATTTGCTCCTGGCTCCATGGAACCTTGCGGAGTGGAGGACAGGGGTGTTGGGTGCGCTCGGCTCCGAGAGCGATGGAGAAATTGAGCGCAAAGATCCTTCTGCCCTGAGGTATTGGCCAGCATGCGAATGATGCCAAGGCTCTACTCCCAGGAATGAAAGTGCAAAACTGATCAGTGGTGAAAGTAAGGCAGGAGGTGTGGAGAAAATTCTGGAAAGGACCGTGTTTCTCTCTTGCAACATGACCATGTTGAGTGCTGCCCAGCAGAGATCAGAGGACTCGCATTGCCATGGTCCCTATGGTCTTTTCCGATGTTTTTTTTTGTTTTCTTTTCTTTGCATAGTTCTTACATTTTATTATCCTTCGTTATATATTTTGCCATACTTCCTGTCTTGCAGGTGAAATTCACTTCTACCCTTCTGAAGAATTCAGAAATTCCAAATTCAGAAATTCACCTTTACCCTTCTTCACCTATACCGCTGAAAATGCTCCGTCTTTCCCTTAGACACTGGACTACTTTGGCAAGTCTTTGGCGTCTTGCTTCTCTGACCACCCAGCTCTGTTAAGACAGGCAAGCCCTCAGCATTTTCCCTCTTCCTGCTGTCAAAAACTGAGCAGAGCTGGGTGTGTGTTTGAACAGGGCAGGACTGATTCTGAGAACAATATCTCTGTCTACCTTCTTTTTTTCTGATTTGCTTCCAGGTTTAGTAAGCCCTCACCTGCTGGGATAGCCCAGAGCAGCCCCTTGCCATGGTAAACTTCACCAAAGAGCCTCTCTGACACCTCAAAATTAGGGACTCTGATACCTTCAGGCTGAGGGTTGAAGCAATGAACTGCGCCGAGACGGCAGGAACACCAGGGCACCTCAACAACAATTTTGTTACAAACCAGACAAGGGACTGGTACTGGCTATGGTTAGGATTTTTCCTTCATTCTAATTCATTTTTTTTCTTTGATCTTGCAAAGTCAAGTTAAACACTACAGATGTGTCATCTGTTGCAAGGGTGGTTTTATGACTACAGTCTTCAAGGGAAGAACAGAACCTGCTTATCAAGACTGTTTGCATCAAGAATGTCTTGCTGAGATAAATCAAACACTTGTGCATTTCATGTGCTTGTCAATCAGATTGAAGTTCTAGGTTGTAACTGAATAACCAAAGCTTATTAGAATAATTACTTACCGTTAAGTAAAGTTATATCCTAGTTTTAATACCAATTCCTTCTACTTGTCCTTTATGTGTGATGTCCTCTTGATCCACCTAGTATGAAATGCCAACTGTACTCTTAATATAAGAGCACATTTGGAGTACTAAGTGATAGTCTTATAAAAACCTTAACGGTTGAGTTTTTCTCATACGATTAAGAGGAACTGCATTCCAAAGAAAGGACATTAAATTTTTTATTATTTTTTCATTGGTCATATCTCTTTTTACTGTTTATATTCCTTTCTCCTGTCATGTTGTGATTCCTTTTGCACTGGTTTATCATATGCAGATACTTAAAGCTGGGAAACAACTGTTGACTTGATTCTGTCTCTGACAGTTGTGATATCCAAATGTGCTAAGTGTATTCCCACATGAGCCTTTAGAACAACGGTTGCTCAAATGAGAAATTCTGCAGGATTTCATTCACAATTTAATGCATCTTTGGGATTTTACTGTATTCGTATGAAAATGGAATTTCCAGTAAAATGCACAGCAGCACAGAGACATAGCTACTTCCTAAACTTTTAGTACATTTCTCGTAATGAGTGCTAGAAATATAATATTTCTTAAATTGTATATTTGACTACATCAACATCCCCTTAATGCTTTTATTTGTAAGTGGAAGGGCTGTTCCTTCTCAAAAATAGTCATGTAATATAGAAATATAATATTTCTTAAATTGTATATTTTACTACATCAACATCCCCTTAATGCTCTTATTTGTAAGTGGAAGGGCTATTCCTTCTCAAAAATAATCATGTAATGTTTGCAGATAATGACAGAAATTTCTTATGGAAAGGAACATTCTGAAATATTTTTTTTTTAATGTCTTTATGGTAATTGATGGTTATCTGGTGAATAATAGGATAGTGAAGTGGGGATAATGAAGTAGTTGATGTAGCCCTCATTCAGAGCTCTAGTTAAACGCAGGAGTCCTAACGACCAGGGATGTTTACAGATTTCTTGGTTTGCTTTGGGAATCTATGTCACCCCCTTGTGAAGGTCCATGGAAAAGAATCACTGATTTGCCTTCAAATCTTTTTCTCCAAAGACTGAAGATGCTTTGAGAGGGGGAGGCAACTATAATCCAAATGCTTTGTACCCCCAAGTACTACCTGAATTGCAATGTTCACTCACAAGGTGGCAGTTATGTTTCACAGATAGCTTTATTTACTCTCGCTTGCCTTTTGGTCCAGCTCCAAAAAATGCCAGCCTGTGTCTCCTGGCTCAGTTCACCTTTTTTCCTATGAATAAACATTCTTCACATACCTGAAAGAGGATCTCTTGATATATCTACAGGTTTCGACTCTAATTCAGTCCTGTAGCAAATATATGCAGTAAGGCTGTTTATAGAGGTAAGGTTGCAGAGATGCTTCATTTTCTTTTCAAATAGCTGCAGTCCACAACATGAACTTTCATTAAAATGATTTATGTCAAAGAGTTACTAAAGTTGTTCCTACAAGTCAATTATCTGTTTATCTTACCTGAATTTTGTTTTTCCTTATATCATCTTTATTCAAGGCTGGTGACCTACTTCCAGATACAGTCTGGACAAGTAATATGCTGTGAGCTGCTGGAGTCAAGTTGGTCTGTTCAGATAATTGTATCATTTTATTTTGCTGTAAATTTTTAACAGGATCTGAGTACAGGTATAGAATAATTTCCTGAATGGTATTTCACACTTTCTACAGAAATCCAGGGGTATGCAGAAGCAACTGCTATTGCATGAGCTGTTCTAGGGAGTGTTGGCTCCTCAGTCCTTTAGGAGTGGAAAATCATGTGATAACTGTGTGATCCGTTTGGCTTTTTCTTGTCTTTGGGTTAATTTGCTTCAGTTCTCCTACAGAGATCAGTTTGTTATGGCTTTTAGCAGTCATCTGCTGTGGTTTTTAGCACAAAAGCCAGAATCAACAGAAGTTTCTTGGAGATGCCCAATGGAATTTTGCCTAGATAGGTCCTCACTTGGAGGCAGAGATATCTGGAAAAGTGAAGTGTTGTTGTTGATGTTTTTTATTTTCTTCTCTCCAAAGCTGGCCTTTGACTAGAAAAAACCAAACACCTTTGCCCCAAGAAAGAGTGCAGCAGCTTTTGCTTTTGTTGCTCCACCCCATGGTGAGAGCTCTGATCTTCTTCCAGGGAATTGAGCGGAGTCACAACCATTAACTCGCCACTTAAAAATTGTTTAAATAGGAAACGGAAGGTGACCTTTTCCACTCAGTGTAGCCGACTAAAAGCAATAGTTACTGTGATGCCCAAGAGAAGCATCTGTGTTCACATCCTGCTAACTGTACGGGCTCCAGCAGGACTGTTCCCAGTGGAAACCCTCCAATGTTCAGCCCCCAAATACCAATCGGTCCTTGCTTTCATTTCTTCCTCTCTGAGTACATCCACAGAGTAAATGTTTTTGTTTGTCTTTACCAAACTGTATCATCTTATTACTTGATTTTTTCATGAGCACAATGGCTAAACCCATCCCTTTTGGCCTCTTGTGACCACAGGTAATGAGATGCCACAGTTTGGTAAAGACAAATGAGTCATGAGGATCTCAAGTGTTTCTGGTACAGGAATCTGGTTTTAAAAAAATAAAGATAGTAATAATAATAAAGCCTTTTCCACAAGATACTACACATTTCTCATGCACTGTAGAACACGATAAAAAGTATCTGAAAGCACAGTCCTTGTTAATCTGAAATTGTACGTGCTTTCTTCTGTACCAGCAGTGCAAATGAGGCTCAAGTTGTGTGTGCCTACACGTGTGTGAGATTAAACCAGAATTTATCCAGTGCTGCTTCTTGTGCTGATTCTCTTACCACTGTTAATTGTGTTAGTGATGGTGGTGAAGATCTGTATGCTTGGAATCCTGAAAGGGGGGAAAAAAAAAGGCTAAGGTAGGTGTTACTGCTTGTCATCAGTGTAGGTCTCTGAAGAACCACCACTAATTTTTCTTTCCTCGTCCAAGAGGTAAGGGCGATAGAGCTAGAGGAAAAGTTGTGTTTTGTGTTACATCTTAGTAGCTAAAATGTGTGCCCAGTTTATCAAAGACACAAGTCTTATTCCTCTCTTTGCCTGAGCATGTTTTGTGACTTGAAGATGGTCTGTCCCAGTGAACATCTAAAGGAGAATGAAAACTCTTGCTTTCTCCTCCTGTTGGGCACGGTCTGAGAATGTGAAATATTCTGAGCTATTCAGAAGCCATATACTTGCAAACTGCTGGCTTTGGTCAGGTGTTGGTTTAGTGCCCGAGGAGAAAGTTGAGCCTGTTGGTGCTGGGGCAGGTCCTTTGGGCAGGTGGGAATTGAGCTGCGGGACCACAGCTGGACTGTGCAGGAGCCATCAGCATCACCGCATGGGCTGATGCACTGGAAAGCCTCAAAATCTCATTTTGGATCCTACCCAAAAAGATGATAATTGGGTCATTATACTCTTCTTTCGATTGTCCCTCTGAAGAGTCTGTGAATTAGTATGCTAATTATCTTTGATCACAACGGTAATAGATTACAATATCTTGTTCCTCTTGCTTGATGCTCATACTGCACCTTTTCCTCATATCGCTACCCTGGCTGTTCCTAACCTTTAATGTCAATTCCCATTCCTGTTGACGAGAACTATGGACAGGATCTCATCTGGACCACTGGGACTAGATACAGGTCCCAGATAATTCACAACAATAATAATAAACTCCTCCTTAACTGCAGCATATGTTTTTCTGAGAAGTGTCCAGCACATTTTCTGAGACGTTTAGTTCCATGGAAAGCTTGATGGGATAACAGGGAATTAACAGGAAAGAGGTGACATGACCTCAGAAATCAGTATTGTAGATGGCTTGAAGTTCAAAAGCTGTTTACCTGGAGGTTTTTTTTTCCTAGGTGTTTTCCTAGGCTTTTTTAGATGCTTTCTCTATTTCTTCAGAGTAAATCCAACAATTTTCAGAAACAGTGTTTATCTAAACAAAGCCTGAGGTGTATAATTCAACCCTACTGCAGTGCCACATGTAGATTACCAGTTTTTCCCACAGTAATTTCCTAAAATAACTTCTTTGTGTGTTCTTGTTTTGTGTGCAAAATCCTGATTTTCTTTTTTTTATCACTTTGTCTTTAATTTATTTCTGAATGCTAGTCAGAACAGGTGTTTCCAGTTTACCGAGCAATGGCAACCAGAAATCCCTGGTTCCAAAGCAGATTGCATAAGAGGATGCAGCAAATCATCTCACCAGTGTCCAGATGGGATCCCCTGCAAGGACTGGACCTTCTTTGTACTGTATAAAAGCACTGGAGCGATGCAGAAAGGTATTGATATAACCCTGTTTATTGATGTGCTAATGAGCAATATCAGGTTGCATGCTCTCTTCTACCCTTTAGGACTTTCCTTCTTGGCACAGCTGGTATTGCTCCTAATTCCCACCAAGGCTTAGCTTACATGGGGCTGTAGGATGGTCTACAAAGGCAACGTGGAAGCCTGTGTAACACCTAATCCTTGTATTAGCTCTTAAGCACAAATATAAAATTGCATTTGTGGCATTTGTGTGGTTTTATGCATCTGTCTCTGAGGTAGAGTGTATGTAGTGTTTCTGATTCATCGTGCACTCGGTCTCTTTGCTAAATCAAAAGAATTGACATTTAAATTGTTCCAGAGCTTGGTTAAGTTCAGTTTTACCAGGTGATGTCAAGATAAGCATTTGATTAGATCATGAGGAATGAGGGATTCAGACAGAAAAGTGAGCTGTCACAACTTTGTTTGGTTTCCTGGAGAGTTTCTATGTCTCAGTTTTCTTCTCTGCCTAAAAATCCTTGTCAAGAATTGCTGACCAGTACCTCTTCTTACGAAGAGGCTAATGAATGACTTTGCAGGCAAATCTAAATGTAATGTCTCTAAAAAATATTTCTAGTGGGAATAAACTTTTTTTTTGCATGATCTCGTGGGTTTTATTGTCAAAGCATTTATTCGTTCACTCGTTTTGCTTGTTGCTGGTCATATGGGCAATGGAGTAAATGGTAATTCTTTGTCTAGTCAAAGAGCTTGTGCTTACTCAGGTTGTTGAGTGGTTTGGGATGAAGCTTTTCAGATTTTGCTTAAAGTTTTAAGGAATATTTCTGTCTCATTTTACAATGAAGTGAGGTGTGTCCCTGCGTTGTGTGGCCAGCACTACCAATTAGTTTTGGTACCCAAATGGATTTGGTGGGAATGGAGTGTCCAAGTGTGGATCTGGACCTAAATGGCTCCAAACTGCTTCAGCAGACTGAGTTATTTTATAACAATTTAAAGATTTTCTTTAAGTATTTCATTAATCTGCTCTTTGCTATTGAAAAGTGACTTATAAAATTCCAGTGCTTTGATAAGTTTGGTTATTAGGGTTTTCGTTTTTTTTTTTTACTTTTCATTTTGGAGCTTTGCTGTCAATACCTCAGTATTTGAATAACTGTTGTGTGTGTTTTGTTATCCCTCTCCCAGTACTTGAATGTGTGCACGGTTTTCTTATGAAATTGAGTGATAGCACAGAAAAATGCCAGTTGTGAGAACATAACTGTTGTTATTGCTCTTGGGTGCCACTGAAGACACCAACAAGCCCAAAACACGATTCCTTTTTGGCTGTTTTCAGATTTTCACGTGTGTAAAACTACTGGGGGATATTAACTGCCCTCATTTTATATATTTAAAAAAATCAAAAAAACCCAAATTTGTTTTCAACCAGGTTTCCTGCATAACTTTAGATTGATGTTTGGTTTTCACAGGTTTTCTTGTTTGTTTGTTCCTAATGTAGGATTGGATAAAGACTAATTGATTTCCTCAAAAACTTATTGCTGTTAAGGTAGGGTTTCATCCAAATCTCTTTCTACTGTTGCTGCTACCTGCTTTTTAAATTCCACCAATGAGGACAGGTAACTTGCAAGTCATTCTTGGTTATTCTGACATCCCATTAAATTATCAAGAGGACTTTAATTTTCCTAATTTCTGTGCTATCTGGAGAACTTCTTGGTCTGTTTTCTTTTTCATGGTTCCCTTGAAACATGTATAATAATTGGACCATATAATAATAATAATAATCTTCTGTCACATCTCTGTGAAGCAAGTGTCATGTGTTGTTATACCTCGGAGGAGCTGGACATATGCTTTGCTCTGTGTTTTTCCAAGGTTGATTGTCAGTCTAGAGACACATAGAGTAAATAGCTGGTAAAAAATATAATTGTGCCATATGGTTTCAAATGTTGTTGAGACATTTGTGATTTTGAAATCCTTCATATTTTTGTTGTTTGGGTTTAAGCATATGGTGGTAGTGAGTGTGCTAGATAACTTCTGCCATAGATCAAAGGCAGGTTAATGCCAAATTTATTTGCCATATGTATATTCATGGTATCATCACCCAAGTATTAGTTAGAAGGGTAATACACGTACACAGAAATAGCAGCAGCTATATTTTTTACCCCCATGAGAGAACTGCTCATTAAAGCATTGAGGAATAACAACTACTTGTGGTTTGATTCTTTCCTCTCTATGTTCTGCATAATGGAGTGCTACACATTTCCGACGTAAGAATAATGTATTTCCATCTGCATTTCTTGCAGAAACGACAATTTATATTTTCCAGTTTTGTCTAAGTGAAAGTTGGCTTTATTGCCTTGGAAAATTAGTCTCTGAAACCTGGTGTGAGGTAGATGCTATCAGAGTACATTTAAAATGAGCTGTGCTGTTTGATGAAATGATCTTGGCTTGTAATGTTCTTAGCTCATAAAAATAATTTTAGTACCAATATTATTTATACTAGTGCTGACAGAACACTAACTAAATTGATTTTATTAATAATATAATAGATCATTAATGACAATTGTACTTGAAAGGAACATAAACATACTGTAAATGGGCTTTCCTTCCATCTCACTTGCCATGCTGCCATTTTTAAAATCACTTGTTTTATTAAGGAGAATAACAAGTAAATAAGTAATGAGAATGTGCACAGGCACCTGGTGAGAAGTACTACACAGAGTAATAGTGTGCTTAAGCTGAGTTATGTGCAGCAGCTCCCTGTGTTTTGTCTTCCACCGGAGCATTTTGTGGTGCAGAGAAGGCAGCTCTTTCCACTGGAGCCATTTTTAGCCTAATAATCTGCTTATAACTAGGGATTTAGTTTACCCTTATCATTTTCTGTCCCAAAATGTGTCCAGAGTGTCTAAATGAAAGTTTCAATTTTGCAAGTATTACAAGGGGAAGGGAGTTAACACTGAACCTTTTATATCTATGATCACCTGTGTGTGTGTGTGTGTGTGTGTGCATATATGTGTGCACAAAAATCTTATGTATGTTTGTGGAATATGTGATACAGAATATTGGGAAATAACTGAGAAATCTTTGAATACTTAACTAAAATTTGTGATCCTCGACTGGCGTTTCTGTTCAGCCCTCAGAGCAGATGGTTGAACGAACCTTGAGGGACTAGATTGAGAACCCAGTACTTGATTTCACATCAGATTGTATTTCATAGAGTCACAGAATGGCCTAGGCTGGAAGGGACCTTAGAGAGCATTTAATCCAACCTTTGGACTGATGGAACTAATTTCTATTCACTTCATATAGTAATGAAAGAATAAGATGACCCCTGTAAACAACTTTTGGGGTGCATGATGTTTGAGTATTGTGCTTATGAGCGAGTTTATCCAAATCGTTAGAAACACCTCTGCCAATGTTTGACTGGTTGCCAAAGGGGGTCAGCCAGCTTTGATCGCTGTTGCTAATATTTCCTACCATTTCTGCCGTGCAATCTGGAGGAGAAGAATATTTTGAAGCTCATCAAAGTGACCTGGTCCATGGAGAGGAGGTGGGTAGTATTGGGCGCAGGATTGTGAGGGGCTGCCCTTTGCCAAACTGCGTTTTGGAGAGCACTGATCCCAACAGCGCTGCTCTTCTTTGTTTGCATGGTGAGAAAACCCCAGCTCTGGCACCCTGAAGCTGATATTGTGGTTTCCATTTGTTTACCTTCAGAAAGCCATGGCTGGGCTTTAGATTTTTGCTTCTCCTGCACTTTGCTTAGCAAAATAGGATGCTGAAGATACAACTTGTTTTTGTTTTCTGGTTTCTTTGAACAAGTGATTTTATAGCTACTTGAACATGAATTTCAGAGGATAAGGGGGTTGCTTGGCAACTAAACTGCAATATTTGCACTGGTACCTGCGGTGTTTCCCTGCTTCCCAGCAAGAGTGCTGAGTGAGTTTCCGTGGAGTCTAAATAAATAAAAATGTTGCAAGAAGATATGAATATATTTTTTTCTTAGACTCCCAACACAATAATGGTAAATAGTAGCGCAAAAGAGAGATGAGTAGAATGAACCCATTCATTTTACAGATGGTATTATAAGTGACAGGGACTGGGCAACCAACAGGAGTAGTTTTCAGAAGTCTCTATGCTGTTTTTATTTCCTTTTAACTGAGCCTTAAGGTGACAGGCCATCTCTTATTAATGGCAACTTGAGCTAATCCACTAATTTTCTGGAATTTAGAAAAGCCAGAAAGTGTTCCAAGATTAGTCATGCTACATGATATCGTGTGCACACACAAAGGGCTACGTTTTATTCGTTGATGATTTGGAAAGAGTATTTCCAAATAGAAATGTTCCAGTCCTCCTGCACCACCATGTCTAACAACAGTTCATAGAAACGCTCTCTTAAGAACACCTTTAAAAAAAAAAACCAAAACAAAATTAAACAAACCAAAAGAAAAAAATAGCAAAAAGCTTCCTTCCCCTTTTACTTTTGCTGTATGTACATTCTTTGGCTGCCTACAAATTATCCATCCTGTGGCGAAGTTTTTTTTAAAAAAAAAATAATTCCGAAAGATCTTTACTGGAAATGTCAAAGGTTTCTCTCACCTCGCTTTGCTCCTGTTTATAAGTCTGAAACATTATGTGCTTGATGAAAGACATATGAAATAATCTTTACTCTGGTATTTGTGATTGGAGCCTGAGAAATGGAAAGTATTGACTCAAGGTAATATGAAAAAGTAACTATGCATCCAGTGTTCACTGAGGGAAATAAATAAATAAACGTATGAAGTCCTCTGTTTGCTGCTAACATATTGCTTGATTACCATGCTGTCTTCCTAATTACATGTTTGTCAAAGGAAGGGGGTTTATAAGTGAATGCATGGTGCGTGTCTTTGTAACAGGCAAGAAATTTGGCAAGACCTTTCCTCTTATAACCAATGTTAAGAGCTTTAAGGTACACAGCAGGAAATGTGATATGGAGGGGTTGGCTTTTTAACACTCACTCAGACCTCCCCATGCTAAATAGCTGGATCCTGTTCCTTTAGAGTGTGTTTTAAGAGGAAAAGGAAAAATACATCTGAGCAGTGCTAGCTTTTATTTTCAGACAGTAGCTTGCTAAGCCTGCTTGCACTCACTTGCAGAATTTTATTTCCAGAGGGTGTGGTAAGCCTGGCCAAGCCACACGTGCAGGGGATGACTGTGGAATTGCTCTCTGGGATGGGCATGCCTGGGGAAACCCTCCTGTGCCCATGCAGGAGTTGGAGCTGTGCAGGAAAACCATCTAACTGTTAAGCAAGGTGCAGCTTGGCGCAGGCAAACGTGAATTCAGGAGATAGGAGATGTCGCATCCCCACCTCTGTGCCACACAACGCTCAAGGAGCTGAGGCTGCGGTTGGGACCAGCCCGCCAAAGGGGCTTCTTCCCTTCCGTTGCCTGCACGCATACGTTTGTAGCTTCAGGCTGTGAATTAATAGAAGCAATTGGAGCAAAATTCTCAGCTGTCAAATACTTTGATCCTTTACCTCTCGAGCTTCGTCAGCTGTGAGCGAGAGAACATAAGCAGGGGGATGCTCTTCCTTCTGAAGAAACCTCTGAGACCTCTAACACTGAGTGTATAATGCCAAGTTCTGTTGCAAATGGTGGCCTGTAAGTGTATCAATGTATTTTAAGGGAAAAAAGTGGTCAAATAAAGGCAAAAGGACTAGTTTTATAGCGTCTATAGCTGCTGTTTCAATTCATATAGGACGCAGGTTAAAGGGAAGGTCTCATCATGTGCTCGGCGTGATTCCTTCAGCTTTGCCTTGAGCCTGCCAAAAATACAGTACAAGGCTTATTTTCTTTTTCAACGTAGGCATTTCGGTATGGAAGGGTCCAGTAATTAGCTAGGGTTAGTTTTGGGAGGTGAACTGATTGCTACCTCATACTTCATCCTCCGGAGGGAAATTTTGATCATAAAATTCAAAGGCTGACCTTGGTTCGGGTTATATAAGGAATATTGCATTCGCTTTGACCTTCACAATCTAGATTGAAAAAGATGAAAGGATTAGCTGAAATTGAATGCTGCGCCTAGTGTCCAAGAAGGGGGAAAAATAGCTTAAACCGTGGTACCTATAAATTATACATGAGAAGCCTTGTATGCTAATGTTATAATCTTATGTCACCAGGCTTCTTGCATTAGCTGGATGTGTAGGTGTCTTATTAGGCGAATAGTAACAGTCACTTTAAAAATAACACACATGTGATGAATAGTCCTGGAGGGGGACAATATGCTTTTTTTTATATAATCTGGAAAACCTAAACTGCATAAAATATTTGCAAAGGCATATAGTTTTATGTAAGCACAAGATTTGTCAGTTAGCTGTAGTGCTTTCCCACCTGATTTTTTTTTTCTTCTTTCTTTCTCCCTCCTGTGACAGAAGCAAAGTTACATAATTCCGAATTTAATGGAGGGAAATGCACCATGCTCTCCGTGCTTTCCAGTCGATGTGAGGAGCTGAAGGCAAAGCTTTGTCACTGCTGCTGCTTGGCTTGTCACAGGTTCCCACCATGGCTGTGTCCCTCCCTTGATTGCGGATCCTTCCAGCACACCTTGGCGTGGTCCTCGAGAAAGGTATTTTCAGTTATTTACTGGATAGAGGGTTTCCACCAAGAAAATTTTATCCCTGTGAACTTCTACTGAGATACCTTATGTGAGAAAAATAAAGTCTGACCCTTGATGACTCCCAGATCCTGGGGCAGCCCCGCCAAGGCGACTGCCCCTTTTTCCCCCAGTTCTGCTCATGGAGGGGATACTCTGCAGGGATGCTCACCTCAGATTCTATTCCAAGAGTTTGGATTCCGATTTAAAACACACTTTTCTGCTTTTGTCAAGACCACTGATCCTCCATATAAAGGTTATTTATTGAGTGACAAGGAGTATCTGAGTAGAAAGTTTTCATGTAGGGAATGAGGATTCTTAGAGGCTTTCCACTAATGTGATTTAATACAGTAAATAGGTGTTTCTGTAAAACTCATTGTGATTTATCATAGAAAAAGTGTGTTAAAATGTTCTCTATACTGAGCTTTTTTTTTTTATGTCTTGCAGTGTGAAGTCTGACCATCCATACAGTGGTATCTCATGATAATTTTATGTACAGCCATTGCTTTCTCTACATATTCATGAATTAATAACAATCTAATGTAAAATCAGCTAAATATTTTTTCTTGAATCTTTTGGATTTGATACTTTACTCTTCAAAGTGTTTTTTTCCTGTCCTTTAACCTTTCACTCTTAGACCAGACACTAATGTTTTCAGAACAGTTGACATAAGTAGCAGACCAAATTTTCTTTTTTTTTTCCCCTCTTTCTAATCCCCAGCTATTTCAATTTTTTATTATTAATTTTTTTAAAGTCCTGCTAATTCCATTTCCCATGACTTGCATTGCTGATGCGGTGCCTTTGGCGAACGGCAGCACCTGAGCTGTCGCTGCTGGGATTTTTATCTTGGCAACAAAAAAAAAAAAAAAACAACCACCTAGGCAGATCTGTATCATCTTCAGCATATTTATAGTGCTGATTTGATTTATTGTTAGTTCTGACACAGAGGTGCTGACTGCCGACATATAATATGCCTATTGATTAAATCAGGGGAGAGAAGACTCCAGTGATAATGAATAAACAGATATTCCCCCAGGAAGGGCCAGAGCTGCTATGCTTACCTGCCTCTCCCCTGCTCCCTAGAAGTTCTTAAAATCTTGACATTCCTAAAATCTTTAGCAAGGGCTAAAAATCCCGAATTTCACCTCAAAACACGAAAATGCTTGACCTGGCTGAGCAATATTTTCCAGGGTGTGTCCGGGCGGTACGTGCCGGTTCTGCGCATTTGAATTTTAAGGGATTTTCGATGTGTTTTCTAGGTTTTTCCCATACATCTCGCCAGCACGTGATGTGACAGTGTGTCGAGAGAGGCTTATATTGCTGGCCACAGTAATTCAATAATATTTAAAAGCAATATAAAAAGTGGGTTGGCCCCCTCTTCATTGACAACAGGGCTGGCTGCTCATCGCAAGCTTGAACTATCTCATTTGTGAGGAAGCCCAAAAGGTGAGACTCCACTTAATTCTCAGCCAGGTTGAACTTCTACAGAAATTTTAGACTGAAATGTGCCTTTTACTTGCCAACACACTTGTTTTCAGCAGCATAACCTGGGGTGAACTGTCTCCCAGCTTAAAAATCATCAGTAAGCTGCGTTCTCCTGCGCTGACTCTCGGGATTGCTGAGGATGCTCTGAGTGATGAATGGTCTCAGCAGAATCGGTATTTTCTGTTTAATAAAAGACTAGTATTTAACCAAGCGTTAGTCCTTTAACACTAAATTTTTCTAACTTGCCTAGTCCTTACCACTAAAATAAACCAGACAGAGTAGAGTATTATACTCTCCTTTAGAGGTTTTGAGGCCATATGGGTTAAAACATTGCATCTAATATACTTTCCTTCTTTTACCATAACAAGAATAAAAGACTGTGGCACCATCCCTCCACTTTGCTTCCTAAACTCTCCTCACAGATGTATGTTAAAAATTTCTTTTTTTTTTTAAATATGGAAAGCTAGAAGTAACAGTGTTTGCTCTTATGAGATGTCTTTCAGAGTTAAAGATGGAATTGTCTGTAGGAGCAGTTAATTCATTAATCAAACAGAGTATAGATGTGGCTCTGTTAATATTTTTTTGTGGAGAACTTGGGGACTTTAACTGATAATTCATATTCTAAGTGTAAAGGCAATTCATCTTGCAGGAGAGAAAGTTAATGCAGAGAGATAAAAATGATTATGGTTAAGGTATCCAGTAAGTCAGCTTAAACACCTGAATTCTTTGTTCCTCTTAAAACTAGTCTGGACTCTTTAATGTTAGCCTGTATTACGAGAAAAATCTATGATAATTCATATTAAATTTAACTGCAGTGTTTCCATAGAGATGATGTTTAGCATAAAAATAGCTGAAACATTTTGACATTGATCTGAGACTATAGTTTGTAACATCTTATTTTAATACTATCACTAACCCCCATGAATACTAAAGCATTGAAATAAAATCTTAATTTCAGTAGCATAACTTGTGTAATGAAATGTGTGAAGGTAACAACATTTGTCTCTAATCTAAAATAACAAAAGGCAACTTCTCTATGAATTGTAATATGTAGCTTAGTTCGTCCCATCAGGGATGGGTTAAAATGAATGTTGTAATGTGAATTTCCACAAATGGATTAGGTGTTTATAGGTAGGGCAAGGGAAGAGAAAACCTTTGTTTGATGTTTGAATTTTGTGGAAGAACTCAGAAGCATCGATTTTGGTTAGGTTTCTTTACTGCAGGAATATTTTCAGGCTAGCTAGGTGTTTCTAGAGGTAAAACAAAATTACCTCCCTGACCAGGCTATTGAGCAGAGAGATTTTTTGGGGTGTTTCATCCTAGAAAAAGGAGCCAAACGTGACGAACGCTGCTGAAACTGAAGATTCAGTGATTACAATATCATTACACAGCAAATTTTAGTTTGGGTTATTTGCATTGCATGGTAGGTTTTAGGGAGGTAAGATTGGGATAGCAGCTGAAGGAAATTTCAGAATTAAAATTACAGGATAAAGAATTTCCCTTATTTTAGCAGGGCAAGAGCTGAAGCCTGCAGCGTGGTGACGACATTGAAGGCTGAGAGCTGGGCTGTGATCAAGGCAAACCATCCCGTGTCTCAAATTTTGAGTTGTGCTCAGGGGATGGGAAGTCTTCTCCAGCTGTGAAGACACAGATGGCTTTGCTTCAACCCGTGAGAGTTTTGGGCTGGATTTGGATCATCCTGGTAACTCAGGGCACGGCATGGTATTGAGCAGCCGTGGTTTTGTTGATGTGATACAAGCCACCAATCATTGGGGAGGCTCTTGTAGGCTTCTCTTTCTTTGGTAGTGTGTGGTTTTGGATGGTTAGTTCTGGTCTGTAGATAGTTGTTGCTGCATTTGGATGAGAGTAATTTAAACTGATTCAACTGAGATTAAATAAAGAATAGAAAACCCCACTGATGATGGAAGAGGAGGAAGTTGATCACACATGCCGATGGCCAACCTCGAGATTACATTTCAGCCACTTCAGTGGAGGTACAGAAACGAAGAAACTCTGAAGTACTGAAATACTTTCCTGCAAATTGTACCTAGAATCCATCATTTGCATGTAGATGGAAAGCCTTTGTGAAATTTAGCAGCACATGCTCTCTTGAACCATGCGTATGCTCATCCAGTTTCATAGAGGTGCAAATCTGGAGGGAAATCACTTACACCGGATTTAGGATCGGTACAGTAGGATGCCTCTCCAGTTGACTGTAACGTAGAGCTATTTAATTTGCTTGCATTAAATACCATATGTTCTCTCTTTGTGCCAAACCCTATACGAAACGTTAGCATGCTGTTGTCAGTAATATTTCCTTTAGGAGTAATGCCGTGTCATTTTAAAACCCACTCTCTGAGGCTCTGCTCTGTTTTCTGCAGAGTGTATCGCTCACAGACGCTTTTAGTCTAGAAGCAACGCGACTGTTGTTCCTTTTGGGTGCAAACGAGCTTCCAGAACTCAGGCTGTTAAAAAAAGCAGGTAGGTATGTCAGCAATGTATCAGTGCTCCTTAGCTGTGGGGGGTTTGTGCCTATTGTATTCAAAACAAAAAAGCTTTTCTAGAGAAATTAATGCGCTGCCTTTCTAACTACATATCCTAATTCAAGCTAATACCCTGCTGTGCACAAATACCCCAAAACTTCAAATTAAATTGTTTTGGCTTCAGGAAATGAAGATAATCAAGCGATTAGTGGACTATGTGACTAATTAGGAGATTTGACTTTCATTCCCAGTGAATACCCATGTCTGGTGAATCTCTGCCTCCATGAAATGAATTCAGCTGCATCCACCTAACTCATAAAGAAGGTGCTAAAAATGCTTTGAGATCTCGTTAAAAACACTTCAAAGGGGTAAAGGGGTGAGGTATGAAGCTGGAAATCCTGATTTGTGAGGACCTGAGGCTGGAAAGAGAGGAGCTAATGCATCACACAGGAGAGAGGAAAACAATTGTGATGAGTATTTATTAAATTTTCAGAGTGATGTTCAGAAAACTTGGTGACACGTCGCCTGTCCTAAGTTGCAACGATGCTGATTTCTATTCCAGGAAGACCAAGGCCTCCATTCGCTGGGTTAACTCGCCCAGTTTGTCCCAGGTCTGCTTCAGGGAGGAAGGCAATGGCTGTAACCTTGCTTGGTACTGGGTCTAATGACTGTGATAGTGTTAAAAAAGATGGTATAGAATGGGTACGTTCTCTAAATAACCCATGGGAAATCAAATAAAACCTTTAATGGGTGCAATTGCTAAAAGAGCTGAAATATTTGTTTGACTGTGAATTGTCATCCCATAAAGTGCTATTATTTCTTACTAAAAATGATAAATTTAAAGCAGATGTTTTAGACAATTGGGAATTCTACTTTGCATGTTTTTGCCTTCTGTGCTAATTTTACTTATTTCTGACAGAGTCTTATTACTCATAGAGTCTGTTAAGTCCTTTATAAAAAGATCTCTAAAGTTTATACCAATATCTCATTATTTCTGCTTCTGAGTCTCCAGATAATCACAGGGAACTTATTTGGGTACTAATGTGGAAGTTGTTAAGTGACTGCGCACGACTTCCACTGAAAATCAGTGCTAATTAAAATATAATTATTTTAAATTGTCGTGATACTTCAGAAACAATATTAGAAACACGGAAGGGGAAACTGAATGAATTGATTTCAAATGAGATCCTGTTGTCTGGGCCATTTGGGTGATTTTCAATGTAATCCCCCTGAAACCAGGAGGTAGGTAGGCAGAGGTCAGGTAGTGCCTGAAGCAAATTAACGACCTCATCCAGTTGAGTTGTGAAGCATTGCTGGGATCCATGTTAATTGCTGCGATTCATCATTATTGCAGCAGAGACTTTGCTCAGCGGTGCACAGGCTGCTTCTCGCCAAACTCGGCCATTAAGAACTGAGGAGCAATAAATGCAGTAAAATCAGAAGGATGAGGTTTCAAACAAGTGCTCAAAGTGAGCATTGTGGTTTGCTGCTGTGGGTTCTAAGTGGGTTGCGCAAAAATGTGTAGAACAGGTCCACAACCAGACCCTACCAGGTAGAGTTGTGCCATCTGGGGTCACCAATCTCCAAGAAATTTATTGGCTGCTTACTCCCCGTGGCTGTATTTACAGCCCCTGAAAAAGTAATGGAAGTTGTCCCTGACTGTGCTATGTTAAAACCACAAAGGAAGTGATTTCTGAAGCCATATTAAAGGCTTTAGTAAAAATTTAATTTTAATTAATGTCAGCATATTGTTCTTCCATTTCTGTTTTTATATATACATTTTTTTTTCAAAAATTATATTTATATGTAATTATGTTTCTTAAAAGTAGGAAATAAATTACAAAACCTGGACTAAGTAGCTAGAATTACAATGGTGGTCACCTGTGTCTGTAAGGGCCTGCCCTCTGCCTTGTGTTATGTAGGTGGATTTCAAAGGATTCACCACTGCGCTCCTTTTCTCTTAAAATCACCGTAAAATCAATAATAATGAACTGAAGCAGTTGTGAAGTGCATTTGAAGGAACTCAAAATTGTTAAGTTTTAAATTAAGGTTGTGCTACTGGAAAAATGAGGAGGAAATTGGAGGGCAGGGAGGATTCGGATGGAGGCATCTTGCTAAAAGGAGTGCTCTGGCTGGGGGAATTACGGTCATAAGGTTAATGTAACAGGCAAAGTAAGATTAAATACGTTTTCCTACTCATGGCAAGACTGAGCAAAGAAATAGAAGAGAATTTCTCAGATTTGGTAGTTAAATGATTAATAAGTCTTAAGGTTTCCACAAGACCTAGGACGAGATGGAAGGAGGTCCAGGAAATGCTTTATTTTTTCACTGTAGCGGAAACACGTGTGATATATGCAGTTGTAAGTGCTGGGAACATTACTAGCAATTTACTTGCCCTTTTATCAGTGAAAAGGTTTCCATTTGAAGCAAATAGCACCAGATATTTGTTCTTGACGCAAGATTTTTGCAACGAATTTCTCTGTCTACCTATTGGTTTGGTGATACTCCTTAAAACATATGTCAGAAAAAAACCTTGTAAATATTAACCTGCATTGTGTTTCTTTTCTTTTTAATTTTATCAAGAAAAAGTGACAAGAACTTCAGATTTTTGTTTAACTTTTGAGTAGAAGCAATAACTTAGAACACAAACTTGCAGACACCGTAGGGTGAGGAGTTTTTTGGAAAGGCTCTGAAAAAAAAAAAGAACGATCAAGCTGAAAGCAATAGTTTGCTACATTTGTTTTATTATATTTTTTTTTTATGAAAGAACTGACAATTATCATGCTTGGTTATAGAGGAGGGGCTCCTCTTATTCAGTTTTTCAGCAAACATGATATGTGCTTTTTTCTAGTGATCCTTGATTATCCCCAGGGACAAGAAAAAGGAATTATGAGAAGTCCAGTTGTGGAAATCATTGGAGTTGCTGGTTTGAGCTGCTGGGGCTGCTTTGAGGTTACTTTTCCTCACCAAGCTTTTTATTCCAAAGAAAGTGAGGTCTGAATGAAAAGGTTAGGGGTTTTACTATTAATCTTGAAGACTGCAATGCAATCTTGAACTATTTTCAACAGAGCAGTAAGAAATAATCTCTCTACCTGGAGATACACTGAATTTATTTTTTTTAAAATTTTTTTTTTCCCAGCTTCAGTCTTACTGAGCTCTTTGAGAAAATGGAGAGGAAACCCTGCAGATGCAGTGAGAGAAATGGCAAATACCGTAACACTGAGGCCAAGATGCCCACATCAATCACGTGCTCAGGCGTCGAGAGCTGCGGGCTTTGAACAGATGCCCCAGAGGAGGGAATCTCTGCAAACAAAAGGGTGAGCTGCAGCATCCCGGGTAGGACCGTAACCTTCCCCCTTCTTCACAAGGTGATGGATTTTTGTGCCAGGGGAATTGAGGTGGGAGGGAGGGGGGGAATCTGGCCAGTTGGAATATAGAGTGGTGGGTATTGTGTATGGTGTGATGTGAGAAAGGCATTGGAAGAAAAAAACGAGAACTCGGAGAGTATTTCTCAAGCTGGAACAGCAAACTCTGTCATGAGGCTTGGAAGATAGTTTTAACAAGTTCACGTAGGCAAAATTGTTCTGCCAAAAGTGGGAGGGATTTGTTAATGTGAGAAGTATCCTTCAGTTCTCTGGTTGCACCAGGTGACGTACATAGGACAGAAAAAATAAATATATATTTTAGTTCATATAGAGCAATTTTTACTAAGCACCTTCTGTTCAGAAAACAGATTTTTACAATGACTACTAGTTTGTACAATCTGATTCCCAAACTACTAGTCATAAAATCAGATTTTCTTGCCTGCCAGTCCAAGAACTTTTGAGGAGTTGTGTGTTCTGGGATAGAAATAATAATAAAACTGCTTTGTCTTTAATCTTTCCTAACACATTTTCATTGCTTATTTTTAGTGGTTGTCAGAAATGATGAATTTCACAAGCTCAGCGATACCGTTAAAAGCAGAGACAGCAACCTTCTGAATTCGTTTGCAAACCGAGCCCCTTGTTTCCCAGCGGGTTTCAGGAATCATCTCTGTTCTTGGTGAGCTCAGCCTGGGCTCCTCCGCTTTCCCTGACTGCTCATCCAGGAGAATGCAAGCTCGGGTGGAGCTGGAGATGGGGCTGGAAAGACATCACTCTTCAGGAACTGCAATTCTGTTGTAAAAAGTGCTGGCTTTGGGCTTTCGGGGAGAGTCAGGAGTCGTAACGGAGCTTGGCAGAGCACAATACCCAGAGCCAGCACTTGTCAGTCCTTCTGTATAATGCCATTCAATAATTTTAGCCTTGAAATACGTTTTCTCCTTTCAGCTGTCTTTTAACTCACTGCTTGCAAAGCTGTGTAAGAGCATGTGCTGGTGTTTCCTTCTGGGGAGGTAGAATTTTGGAAGCTTTTCCCACTTTTGTTCTAGAAGATTTGAGGGGGAAAAACTCGGAAAGTTTCCTTCTGATAAATGTGTG
This sequence comes from Apaloderma vittatum, assembly GCF_000703405.1. Taxonomy (NCBI): domain Eukaryota; kingdom Metazoa; phylum Chordata; class Aves; order Trogoniformes; family Trogonidae; genus Apaloderma; species Apaloderma vittatum. Next base: position 60,933 of record NW_009706239.1, on the reverse strand, counting down.
TAATTTGTGTTAATTTGCAATTACTGCCTCTAATTCATTTGACAAGCTCAGCCTTCACTGTGGCAGAGGATTCATCCTGGAAACCCAAGTGTGTCCATATGCTTGCATGTGAATCTGACACTGCAGTGTTCCTGCTATTAACTTTACTGTTGGATAATGGAATCTGGTACCCTCTAACGTGCTGCATCTGACTTTGACTACTATAAAAAATTTAAGGTGGCAGTAAACGATGAAGTAGCTTTGTTTTCTCTCTAGTTCCACAGAACAAACAAGGTGAGAGTGGGAAAAGGAGAAATAAGAAGATTAATTTTTAAGCTACTTCTTTTCTTGCTCAGCCTTAGGGAGGCGAAGGAGAAATCTGAGGAGCTCAATCGAGAAATGCTTCTTCTGGATGCTTCTTCTGGAGCTTCTCAAAGAGAAAAAGCTTTTTTTTAAAAAAAAAATTATTAATCTGTACTTTGGGATAACATATTTGGTCAGTATTGGCTGCTTTCAAATACCAGTGAAATATGTTGATTAGAGCCAACACCATTGCTGTTCGTCTGGATCTCGGAATGGCTGGTCCCAGTGAGATGGGTCATAGCCAATGATGGCCAGAACCTAAGAGCAGGGACTTAACATGTGGGCCAAGGAAATTCTTCTGGTAATGTGATGGGAGAAAGAAGCCTTCAGAGACAGGGCTTGAGCTTGCTTCCATGTGGCTTCCAGATCCAAGCTGACCTTGCTTAGCTCTTTGGCATGGGTTGTACAATCTCAGAATGTGTTGGGTCAGAAGACACCTATAAAGCTCCTGTGCTCCAGCTCCTCTACTCCAACCCCTCTGCACTGAGCAAGTCCCCTCGGTGCTTCCAGCTACTAGACAGACACAGGCAAAGGGAACAGGGGACCATGGTGGAATGTTCTGAATCCTCTTTCTGCCACCAAGAAAAAAAGAAGAGCAAGGAAATACAAGACCAGGATCTGGGCTGTGTGATGCCATGAAGGATGACCAAAGCAGTTTGTTAGTTCACTCACTCTTTTCTCTTTAACAGGATGGGTCGTTCTGCACCAGGGATGTTCGCTGATGTGACAGCCTCCTGTGCTGCGTCAGGACTGCGTCGGAGCGGCGCCTGTGCATGCAGTCCAGAGAAGTGTCTTCTGTTTGTGTGGATACAGCAGTCCGCAAATTTGGGGCTTTTCCCCCATTTTCAGCTCTGCTTGAAAACAGGACTTTTAAAGGGAAAATACATAGACCGAATCAGCCTGTGGGAACAATAAATGAGTTTCATATTCTGCAAAGGTCAAAGATGCTTAAAAAGCATCAGGTATCCAAACATTTTGGGTATTTAAAGATGTTGTAGTTCAGTTTGGAGACGGTCTCATTTCTCTGTAACCAGACCATCAATTCCCGTCTGAAGCACGTTGTCTGGACTATCAATGTTTGCCACTCAGGAAATTTTACCTAAGCTGCTGTTTGTCTCGCTGCTCTGTAGTGAGAGGCTGCTGTTTCAGTTTGTACAGGCTGCTGTCTGCATTTCCTTCTGCCCAGTGCCTCTGCAAATTGTTTTCCCTCTAAATCAAAGAGAAACTTGAGCAATGATTTTCCTTATTCTGTTTACAGCCTTAAGGTTTGTGACCTTCGCTGGATGTTGCACTTGCAAAGTCTTTTTAGTGAAGAACGCAGAGGTACTTGTCGGTAGAAACAGGGAGCTGCCCACAATGTGTATTTTATATTCCCGTGTATATATATGCATAAGCTGATCTCTTCTCCCTGAGATCCAGTGATAGGACTCATGGGAATGTCTCAGAGCTGTGCCAGGGGAGGTTCAGGCTGGACATTAGGAAGCATTTCTTTACGGAGAGGGTGGTCAAACAGTGAAAGAGGCTTCCTGGAGAGGTGGTCGATGCTTTAAGCCTCTCAGCATTTACACAATGCCCTTAACAACGTGATTTAACTTTCACCCGGCTTGGACTAGATGATTGTTGTAGGATCCCTTCCAACTGAAACACTTTATTCTGTATATTCCCTCTCCCATCATCAAGAATAAACCTGAGGTGTATTGCAGTGATCATGGGCTCTTGAAGTGGCCATTCCTTGTGGGTTTGGAGGGTCCTGCTTCTGCTCCATGTGGAGAACAGGGGAGACCATTGGCCATATACACTTTAATATTAAAACAGGTTTCAGTGCTGAGCTGAGTCTCCATCTAGAAACACGCTTCTCCCAGCCTGCCAGAAGCTGAGTGCACCAATTAGGCAATTTATTATTAGCGATTGGAAATGCGTGACTGAGGCTGTGGGAAAAATCACGTCGGATGGAAGCTACTCTTTTATTGTTTCCTGGTGTGGTTTGTGGATCCCTGAATCTGGATTCCCTTAGTTTCTTCACCGGCAGAGCTGTGTGTGAGCGCTGCTTTGTGATGCTGCAAAATAGAGGTAGCTTTTATTGATTAAAATGGGTCAATAAAAATTTATACTGGCTTAGTGGATGGAGCAGGGCTTTCCACTTTATTTTTACAGATATTTAACCAAAGCAAAGCAGAGAGTAGGGCACCATGCATTTGAGAGGAGAAAATGTGGCAGTTCAACAGGAATCCTGATTTTGTTTGGAACAAAGTTGTTAATTCAACAGGTAATTTTTCTCCAAATGTAAAAATACCTTTTTAATTGCACCCAATTTAGTATGATTGCTTTTATTTTAGAGCATCACGATGATGAATCATGCGGAGCTAATTGGCTCGAATAAACTGTCCCTACCTATGCAAATAAAAGATGCAAAGAAAAAAAAAGGATCTATTCTGAACATGTGGTGTTCGGGCGGAAGGGAGAAACTTCCAGTGATACTGAGGCTGAAGGCTAAGATTAGTGCTCATCATCTGCATTTATTTTAGGGCTTTTAAATTTTACTTCATATGGAAAACGTGCTAGAGAATTTCACCTTTTAAAATGAATCCACAGTGCTGTAAATAGTCAACCCTGTTGAGCACTGAGTAAAGTCTAGAATAACTTCTGAATATTGTGCAATATGTGTCTGGTCTTGTTCAGCTGTTGATAATATGTGTGGGAGAGTTACTGGAGACAAATACTGCTGGAGTTTTAGTCTGTGGTGATTTGCTCTTGAAGGCTTCAATTTTGTGGGGGTGTGCTTGCAAGGTTTAAGACAACTTCGGGAAATTTAATCACGAGGTATTAATGTGATTTTAAAATAATTGATTTTTTTTTTTTTTTTTTTACAGAAAGCGTTCTCAAGGATTTTGCAGACTTTTTTTTTTTTCTTGTTTCTATGGCACTCGTGGCCATAAAGGTTTTGCAAAGAAGCAAAAGCAGTTTTTTCCTGACTGAGGTAAAGATGACCATTTCCAGGGACTTTTGCTTGTGTCCCACACCCCATGTCCACGTGAGCAAACAGCTCAAGGCCACGTTTTTGTCTTTGGTAGGAGGGCTCACACTGTTTTAGCAATGAGGGAAGAACTGCAGAGATTCCTGGTGAGTTTTTAGCGAGGGCAAAGGCAGGCACGAGCTTTGAGATGAGAAGGTGGCCTTCCTGGCCATGCTGCTGTGGTCTGAAGGGTGAGATACACAGAATTTTATTTTTTTCCTGGCAACCTTTGTGAAGACAGTGAGGCTCTTAACCTGTTTCCCCATTGCAACTTGTTGCTTCAGTCTGCTGAGAGGTGAATGTGTTCCCAGGCACACTTCTTTGCAGTCAATAGTGGTTTAATGTCAAACTAGGTTATGAAATTTAAGAGGAAAACTGTTACAGAATAATCATCAGGAATATTAAAGTATAATTGGAAGTGAAAGACTGGCATTAAAAGCTTGAAGATAATTAATTATCATTGCATAAGGACACAGAAATGGCTGTATGTACAATTTCTTAAATCATTTTATCTAAACTGCATCGTTAATATTAGAAATATTTGGCAAGGAGACAGCAAAATTGTTCTATTTAGTATGAAACTAATGACTTAGTCAGACTGCTATTATATGTAGAAAAAAATCTCCGTAGATGACAAATTATTGGTATTAAAGAGAGCGGGAACTTTTTATAATTATTTTTCTTTCCATAATAAAAGAGAATATAAAAGGTTGTGCTAGATTTTCATAAGAATAAAGAGAAAATTTGAATCCTTACCAATAATCAAGTCATACTGTCATAAGGTAACCTGATAAACAAGGTCTGAAAGGAGAGCTATCATTCTGAGCCTGCAGTCCCATGAAAGATTAGATTAATATAGCTTGGATGGAAAGCCCCAGAAGTCATGACTGTGGATAGATGAAAAAGGATGAGTAAGAGTTACCCTGTAAATGAAAGGGGAGAAATAGGAAACGGGATGAATGGCAAAGAACAAAAAATGAACGGCGAAGAACCAGCTGGATTTGGTATTAGACTCACGAGCAGCAATATTACCTGTCCGGGAGCTCGGAGGGGGAGAATGGATAGTGCTGGTCTGTGACAACAAGTTGTCGTGAGTCTCTGGAGAAATATGGATGCAGTTGGAATATTTGGGTCTGTAAAGAGTCAGAATAAATATGGGAATCCGAGCACCAAAGCGTGTGACTCTGCTCCCTTTCCCGCAGAAGGCGGCCACGCTTTGGTGTTCTGGAGATGTTTGGAGTTTGACAGCAGTGACCTCAGTGTGTTGAATGCAGGGCTTGTATTTATGAGACTCTGTAGTTTTTCACTTAATATTCCTTTCCATCCTTTCCTTTTTTCTCCTTTTTCATATCATTTTACCTCCTACAGGAGGGCAACCTGTGGCAATACGGTGAGAACTGGTAAGAGCCTTTAATCTTCTCAGACTGGTGTGAGCTTTCTCCCTCCTGCTCCGAGGCTCTAGACTTAGGGTGTCTGTGGGCTGTTTGCCAGCCATACGTGCTGTGGGATTATCTGTCCCAGCAGCAGGGATTCCTCTCAAAGGCCAGATGAGCTGAGGGTCAGACAGACTCTGCTATC
>NW_009706239.1:0-55969 GCF_000703405.1 Apaloderma vittatum | reverse complement strand
AGCAGGAATAGCTCTGGGCTGGTGGGACCGAGCGGTTTTCTCTGGAGCGTGGCAGATCTTGGGGCATGGAGCTGTTCTCCTCGAGCTTTGTGCCAGAAGATGAACATCAGTCCAATTAAGTGACCAGCATCTATAATTAAAATATCTAGGCAGATGGCTGCTGTGCTTTCAGAGGCTAGAGCTGTTTGGATATGCACGGGGCTCCTTTATTTACCCAAACGGGTAAAGATTCTGCTGTTTCTAGGAGGCAGCCAAATGCAAACCACACACATCTGAGAAGGAGTCGTGAAGAAAAACGTGAATTTTGCCGTTTTGATTCCAGTGCAGATTGTGTATTCCTCTCAGCTCTGTCAAAGTTGCTCACTTTCAATTTATGCCTCAAAGACACAGAATAGCTGTGTGCAGGCTGAAAAGCCTGGCTAGACAATTGTGTGTGTTTGTGACTAAGCGGCATGAGAGGCACTGAAATAAATGATTTCTTTAATTTGATGTGCTTATTGTTTGAAATCCGAGAATCATTTTTCTCTTTATTCAGTGGTGAGCTTTTTTTCTTTCTTTTCAGAGAGCAAATGAATAAAGAGCTATAACAAATATTGAAGGTTTAGAATTCATAGGATAGTTCACAAAAGTAACTCTCCGACTTTATAAATCATATTGTCCATTTGAAAGATTTTGCTCTAATGACTTGAAATAAATTGGAGTCTGAGGCGTTTTTCAAGGAGCCGTTTCTCCGCGAGCAACAAAATAGCTGTACAAAATATTGCTGCGTTCTGCAGCAGTTAAATGTACCAAAAGGAGAACAATTGATCGAGAACCCCAAGTGCATGATGCCCTCTTCCAAATCGATGCAGGAATTGCTGAAGATGTCATAATTAACCAGAGGAGGGTTCCAGAAAAGGTGTGTTAGGCAGATTGAATTATTTCAGCGATGCTTTTTTTGGTTTGTTTTTTTTTTTTTTTGCCTCCAATTGACTTAGCCAGCTCTTGTGTACGTTAGCATCAGCCATTCGAATTGATGGCAGCACCCAGCAGCTCGGGGTGGAGAAGAAGCAGCAACAGCACATCAGAACCCTGGGTCATACCCTAGCGTGACAGGCTACCGAAAGCATGCATGGATTCGCTGAACATGGTACCCATCTTGGTGGTAGTTTTTCTCCCTGTGAAGCTCAGGTACTGCTTTTTTTTTTACTTAAAAGAGCTAAAGGTAATAACCATAAGATTATGCTTCCAGGGATAAGGCTGCTCACAGCTCCCCAGTGTCACGATTCCCCATCACACGGTTCCTGTTGCGGAGAATGAGGCATCAATGAAGTCAGAAGTCCTGATTTTTGCAACCTCCTATGTGTTAGGAGTTGAGACCTGTTGCAAATATGGGGTTTTAGCGTTCCCTGATCCGTATTCACCTGTGTTAACATGCAGTTTGTTAACGCTGCTTGCTAGTCAGACTGCGCGTGTTGTGCAAGTGCATTTCTTTCTGTTATCTTCAAGGCAAATTCTCTCAGTTCAGTCCTTGCAAATGCATTGGAATAGCATTTCAGATACATTTGTCATTGAGGATTAAAGTCTGTGCTACCCATTAATGCAGGCATACCCTTGACCCAATGTTTTGTTTCTGCCACAACACAGTAAGTATAGCAATTGAGTGCTTTCGCTCCTGATGTGTGAAGTTTCTTGAGTTAAATGATACAGTAAAAAAAAAAAGCTTTTAAAATGTGCACTAAGAGCAGACAGAGAAAATGCTTCAAAATGCTTTATCAAAAGCAGATTGAAGCTGCGCAATACATGAACAAAAGGGTAGGTGGGATTGTCTTCTGAGAAAAGCAACAAATGAACTAATGTTCTCATGTTTTTCATACACTTTTTTTTTTGTTTGGTTTTTTTTCCTACAGAAGAGCACGTGTGCATTATAGTCACTTAGCCATGACAAGGATTATATCTCAGTGTTCATTTTGCCAAGTTGGGGATGAGGACATAAGAAAAGGGCATAAAGACACTTGTCCCCTGCCCTCCCTACCCTGGCTTAGGCACCGTCATGATCTGTGTATCCAGCCAGCTCAGTGCTTAGGGAAAACAGAGCCTCCCAAAGGTGCCTGCTTTTCCATTTTGCTGTAGTGTTTGGGGTCTTTTGGGGTGTGGGCATGGTGGTGTGTTTTTGGTGTTTGTTGTTTGTTTGCTTTTTTCCTACTCCTATCGCACCTAGACCACAGAGTCCGTCCTGTACTGGTGGTGCTTTTCCATGCCAAGTAGAACGTCAAAGTGGTCTCTTTACTGGAAAAATGTTCTCCACCACTGTCATGTTGCTGATGGTTGTGATCAATCTTGAAGGGGAAAACCAACCCAGTAATTAATCCCACCACCAGGAAGGAGCATGATGCCTGGGAACTCTCCAGGCCATGCTGGTCAGCCTCTGGCCACCTGGACCCAACACCTCACCTTCTCAGCAGACTCAGCGCAGTCCTGTTTTGATATGATCTCGGCTTCGTTGATACGTTTTCTGAATGCTGCTCCTCTGTCCACACACCTCTAGAAATGCAACCTCCTGCTTCAGACCTGGGGACTGATGATGGACCTTCACTTGTGTGGGTAGAGTACAGTCCACGTGTGTGGCTCCAGCCTGGCGGGTAGCTCTGTTTCAGTTTGAGTTCACCCATTTAAAGACATGCAAATCAGAAAAGAAAATTGCTTTATGTGTATTTTACTAGTGGCATTCAGGGCAAAATGTTCGCGCGTGATCTGAGCGTCTGGGATGCTTCAGAGAAGAGCTACTCAGGGGCGTAGCACGTTTTCCCTGTGGCGTGTGACTTTTTAAAAACATGGCATTTTTCTCACGTTTGCTTACCTCCAGTCTTCAAGGCTGCTGCTCTTGCCAGCTCTCTGTAGGCTCTCCAGAGAAACAAATTATTCTGTAATATGGCCCTTCACCTGTCTCCACAGCAAATAAGCACCTTTTCTTACACTGATGAGTTATTTCCTCACAGGTGTTAACACATTAGAGTGTGGTTTGTGGTGTGTGGCAAACTATTCTTTGTCCTGAAGAGTTCTATGTGAATAGAGCATCATCAGGATTTAATGGCAGTCTACTCTTAAGCCTGCCTCAGCAGCTCTTGGGCTTTTGATTGAAGGTGGAGAGCATCAGGGAAGGCAGAGAGTCTACACATGCAAAAAGGAGAGCACTAAATAACCTTTAGAAAGCAGAAGCTTTACCCAGGGAGATTTAATTTTTCTTAAGGTTGTCTCGGGACCATTGACAACAAACTAATTTTTTCATGTAAGTTGCAGTTTAGCTCTTACGGAGGTCAAAATTAAGAAGCAAGATTAAAACAGACAGCTTGCTTAGCAGTCTTTTAGGGTTTCTTGCACTGGTTTGTATTTCTAGTTTTGTTTTTTTGGCTGGCTGCTTCCTTGCTTGTCTAATTTAATGACGAAATGGTGCTTTGGGCCACTGCGATGGAAGTAACAAATGTGTTGACCAAGCAGTTCTGTGCGCGCTACTCCCTTGAGTTTTTTTGCCAGCCATATGGAAGGAAACCACATGTGGAGAAACAGATCTCCATAAGCAAGAAGAGGCTATAAAGCAAACTAAACTGATGATCATGATTTGGCCAAGAGTCTGTGTTTGGGTCTGTTAGTGTGTTTTGCTTGGTTATAGCACAGTGGAATGAAGCTCACATGAAAAATACTGTAATTGAGCCTATTAATTACCAGGAAATGATGCCCTGTAGCTCAATGGCTAGTGGGAGATGTACCTGAGTGACAACCTAACAGTAGCCAATTAGGTCAAGCAGCAGGTTTTTAATTTTCTTGGTTTAGGCAACCTTTAAAAGAGGTTGGGAATGAAGATGCTTATGGAAGTTGTAATTTGGGGCAATGTAAGAGCATAGGGGAACTGGATGCTGCCAGCACAATTGTCCCTAATAAAGGGGGGCTTTGGTGCTTGACTGAAACAGGGTGCTGCACACTTGATAAACAGGGGAAAAAAAACATTTGGAATGGATTACACAGATGTTCCTGGAAAATGTGGAAAACCAGATAAGCCTGGAAGGAAGGAGAAGAGTGAGGGAGGGAGGAGGAATAGGAAAAGTAGGTGAAGAGAGGATTGGGCTTACCACAGTGATAACCATAAAAACAGGACTGTTTGTCAAGACCTCCCACCGTAAGAGAGCAGACAGAGAGTTTTCTGGGTGAGGTGTCATTCCTTCACACCTCTGAATGGCATTACCTACCCTTGGGCACGAGGGTTAGAGCAGCCAACATGGAAATGCTGCGTTATTGCGCACTTCTTATTGTCATCACTGTAACTAGGAAAGATCCTGAACAACTGAAAAAAAAAAAATTTAAAAAGATTAATTTTAGTTCATACTCTGAAATTGATGTGGGACAGCATAAATCCAGCATATTTAGGAGAGCCTGAGGCTTTTTCAGTGCATGAAGACGCACGTTTTGCAATTCAGCAGATAATGTTTTTCCATTGCTGTTATCACTCTAAAGATAACTCAGCTCCTCCCTATCTTTTTCTTGATGTTAGTTCTGATAAGTATGCATTTCATTTTATGACCTAAAGCAACTTACAGAAGTGTTGGTCCTTTTTTAGATTTATATATATTTCAACCACTTAACAGAACAGACACAATCCCAGTGGACTGCAGGTGTTTGTGGAGTATTGTACCTACATACAGAATCTCCTCCATTAAGAAGCCAAGAAGGGATGATGAGTTTTCAGTACCTGGTCGTTATGAGCACTTAATACGTAATCTATCAAATCTGATGGTTAAAATTAACCTCCTGCAGGGTGGGTGAAGCAGTTGTTCAGAGGAAGATGGATAAAATTGGTGTTTTGGAAAGACTCGTGTGTGAGGAGTGAATAACTCCTGCATTTGTTGGGTGTAAGCAGAATCTGCATCTTATGAGTCACATCAAACAGTGCCCGTTAAGTGAGAAGAAAACCCAAATACACACCAATCCCTCAAAAAACAAAATCTAATTTAGCAGTTGTGGTTTTGTATTATAAACCAAGGATTAGTGAAAGCACAATCTCTCCTCCTCCCCTTCCAGCTGTCCATGGGACAGGTTCTCTGTGTTGGCAAAGGGCGGTTGGGGTGTACTTCAGAGCGCTCTTTCGCAGCAAGTTCTTTTCTTGGGGTTCCCTCTCTCTTGTATCTTCTTCCCCATCGCAAGGTCAGTACAGTGCTGGAGGGTTCAGTCTCTGTCTTCTGTAACCTATGTCCTTTTTCTCTATCAAATAAGAGACTCAACATTCAGAAACAGAATATGGTGGTCATCAAAGCTTAGAAATGAGATCAGGAAGAGGCCAGCAGCAGCAGCTTCTGGGGTGGTGCAGCCCTTCCAGTAACTCCAGACAATCACCACGTTCTCATTTGCACTTATGCTTATAAGAATGGGAGATTTGTTTTTTGGTTTTTTTTTGTAAGTGAAGGCAAAACTGGAGAGGGTGGGCATGTTCACCGAAACACCTGCTAGAATTTGTAATGGGCAGTGAACCAAAACAATCCATTTTTCACAGTTCTAGTCCCAGAGCTTTCTTTTCAAATCTCGGAACGCTTCTAATTCACTCGCCTGCTCTGCTGAAGAATTTTTTTTGCTAAATTTATTTTTTGTATGACAGAAGGTGCTTAAATATAGGGTTTATGTGCGAATCCATGTTGTATTTTTGCAAATGTGAAATGTTTCAGCTATTGTGTTGGGTTTTTGGGGTTGTGGGTTTTATTTTTTTTTCCAAAAATAAGTGGCTGAACAAAAGTAAACAGCCCTGTTTTTCACATGCGTCCATTTGGGAGGAGATGGTTCATTGGCCATCTGGAAAGAGACAAGAAAGCACCTGAAGGGCCTCAAGCTGTGGAGCAGATGTCAAAGAGCCTCCAGTTGGGGCTGGGAAACCTCTGTCCTCCTGCTCCTGAGTCCGAGGAGGAGAGGCTGTGCAGCTTTAAACTAGGGCTGTCCAACTGTTTAGGACAGACAGACTCAAAGAAATTTAAAGTGCTAGGCTTGTAAAAGAAATTTGACACCAAAATCAAGGGAAAGTCCATTTTTTGTCTTGTCCTGGGAGGGAATAGTCTGTCTGGAGGCAGCAGCCAGGTTGCTCGGAGCACTCCCACCACAGGCACTTTCTTTCCTGACGTTTATGAAGAGTGAAATAGCTATTTTATTACAGTATACGTTGCTTTCAGCAATTGAAAACTTTTCTTGGCCTAACAAAAAAAAATCCCCTGTAACAAAAATACCGGCAGGCTTTCTTTTCTCTAGGATACTTTGGGAAAATCCTTATGAAGATGTACCTCATATAGTTACTCTTATAGGATTTTTTCTTTTTTTTTGACAATGCGTTGGAGAAGCTAGATGCCTGTTGCGGAAATTTATATAGAGATCTGAGAAATCTTATCATCTGTTCTTAGAATTCTATCTTTTTTGTGTTTTGGGGTGTGGTTTTTTTTGTTTTGTTTGTTGTTAAAATCTTAATTCAACTAATTCAAATGCCTGACGTTTTGGATATTTCAATTTCTTGTCTTTCTAGGCAACAGTAAGAATATCTTTATATTCCCAGTATTTGCATGTGGGAGGGATATTAAGAAATGTAAATGGCTGAGTGTCTCCAGAAAGTTGGAAAGGGATGATCCTCTTGAGAGTCTTTGCATCAGTCCTTTCTCACACGTGTCTCCATGTGAGCATATGTGTGCAGATATCCAGCTGTCCTACTCTAATTTAACCATCAGGACTTCCCTGAACTGCTATCAGAAGTAATCTGCTTAAAAAATATGTGTATGGATACACTATTCCTCCATGAAAATATCTCAGATGGAGCAGGGAATAAAATCAAATTTTGCTCAAGCAAGGAGGAACAGCACCAAGTATATTTATTTGTTTGGTCATCTCTAATACCTTTATAAGCCATCTTTTTACACGTCCCTGGTTAAGGGAGAAAAGTATTCTTTTGTAAGGTAAACTTTATGTTGTTGCTACATCTGTTATTTGGCCTTTGTATAACTTTCCGCAAAAATATAAATACAACAAAGAAATCTCATTTCTATTTGTGCTTTAATGTTTTGGGAAAGTGATCAACACAAAAACGACGACTTTACCTTGTTTGGTTTTTTTTTTCCTATTGATTTCGCTAAATTTTTAGATTTAGACACTTGGACTTTCACATCAGGAAACCAACTCTCATAAAACTATTGGACAAAAAGGCAACGACCTGTTTTAAACATTAAGTCAATCTTCTAACGTCATTACAAAGGGTAGAACAGGATGTCTGCCCACCCGCGCCCTCGGCTGTAGGATCTGCTTTGCTATTTCTGAGCGACGTCTGTCAATTATCTCCGGGCCACGGTGTTGGCTGACTCACCACATACCATTGCAGGGCAAAACACAAAAGCTTTGTGACTAATGGTATTGATGGGAATCAAGACCAAATAATAGTGTCTGGAAAAGTGAGCTGTACATTCAAATCCCCTTGGAAAAGTTTGGTTAAGGACACAGGAGCTGGCCAGCTACTTCTGTAAGAGAGGGATATATTTTGGCTTTCCTGCAAAATAACATTCTCTCTTAAAGTACCCCTTGGATTTGTTTTGGCTGGGTGGCTATCTGGAATTGTCTAACACTTCCACATTTGGAGCATTTTATTTATTTTTTCTTCCATCATCTTTTGTACTTGGTAAGGCACTTCTTTTGGCTTTGATTTTATACTCTTTTCCCCAAGAGGGTTGTTATATCTGGTTTTATTTTCTTGTCTATTGTTTTCCTAAGCTAATCTCCTTGTTTTCTTTAGCTTTGTTGTCTTTCTTTGCTATTTAGGCTTGTTGTTGTATGTGTCTTCACTCACAAGCCTGCCTTTATCTCATTTTGCTTGAGAAGAATTGCTCATTTTGGCTGCAATTTTGAGGCTGCATCTATTTTTGCTTATATTTTTTATTACCACGACAAATCTCTTTATTTAACGGCATCTTGTTAACAGAAAGAGCATCTTGTTATCTTTGTTGTTTTGTGTCCTGAGTGGGTTTAAGGCTCCTTTCCTGAGTTTGCTTGTGCATATCGTATCGTCTGCTGCAAGCATTAATTTGGGAAGGATATGCAGACCACTTGTCGTAACCAACCGTAACATTTATTTCTAAATTTTCATTTGAGGCAGGTGTCTTTTCTGTCTTTGCATTACCTACTGTTCTAATTTTGGTCACACAGCGATTGAAGGTGTGTTTGCTCAGTGCATAAGGGAGCGTGTGACGCTGTCCCACGTACAGGATGCTGAGTCAGTGCTTGGTGGGTGTTCACACTATCACGTATGCTAACTACAGTTATTTTTTGCAAATTAAGCAAAAAAAATATCTAATTTTATATTTGCTTGAAGATTCATTCAATAAGTTATCCTTTTCTTCAAGTGGAAAACTTACCTTTTACGTTTTGTTTTATTTCCTCCAGAAAAACGCTCTTTTTACAATGTTTCTTTTCTTAATTTTATATACGTCTGTTCTTAGCTCCACAATTTTATTCTTCTTTTTCCTTTTTTCTTTGCAAATCTCAGCTGTAACTCCTTTCAAAGGGTAATCAAAGGTAACATTTGACAGGGAAAAACCCCGGGTCTCAATCATTTGCTCTGTTGCAAGTGATGAAGAGACAGTGTAAAAGGGGTAAAATCAAGAACTTGACACTTTTAAACCCAGAATTTAGAAACCGATATATTCGTAGAAGTTTTTCTGAATAATCTTTGAAAAGGCAAAATATGGGTTTTGAACTGTGAGCTACCACTAAATAGCACGATTTACCTTGTTCCAGAAATCTGGTACAAGATGGAATTTTGAGGTTTGTGTTATATGTGGTAGTTTTATAGGTAAATAGCACATAAATAAGTGCACTTGTAAGTAAATTCTATGCTAAGGTTACATGAGGAGCTACACTTGAACTTAGGTATAAGCAAATTAATTTCATCAGGTACCATATGCCTCTTGCAATGAAAACAAGCTTGTTGCATCTTAATTTCTCTGGCTGTAAAGGAGAAAAGGCTTTGAACTGACTTTAAAAGTGCTGGATATAATTCACAATAATTGATTTTAACTAGTAGACACAAAGATCTGTTGGATCAGTGATTTGAGCTTCACAGGAAACAAAGTCAGAAGCTTGGAAGATGTGTTATAGCAGAAATTGGATCTTGCATCTAAAAGATGCCGAAACTTTTCTGGAAGTCTCCCTAGACAACTAATGGGAACCTCATTAGCTTTGAAAATAAAGCCTTTAGTCACACATGCACTTTTAAGGCTTTAATTATTTAGGTGAAATTTGTGAAACTAATAGGAAAATTTGTCACTGATTTTGTGCCCAAATTTTGCCCTTTGTGTTGAATACCATTGGCCATAGTAGCCCTTTGCGACGTGCCCCTTCTGCAGCTCTCGTGCTGGTCTATCAGTCAGAAGGACCTGTGCACGCTGGGGTGGCCTCTCGGCTCCTCCAGACCCCAGCCCAGCTAAGCTGGCCTTTGCCCAGGAATTAGACCCAGTCGCTAAGCACCAGCCTGTGATGCTTGAGGGCCAATATCAAACCTGTGAAGCAACACACCCAGCTGTAAGTTCACAGTGTTGGAAATTGCTCTGAAGTCATTCCTAGAATGAACCTCGCATTCATTACAGGAGAGTGTGTGTAGGAGGGATCGTTCTTTACCTCGGGGCTGTAGAACCCACGTAGGGACATATACTTAATATAACATGGCAGCAGAGCTCAGATGCCTTTAAAGAGCTACAGCAGGTGATGTGCTGCCAAACCTGGGGGATGTTAGCACCTCTGACAAGATTAACAGTGCGGGGAAATTGGCCTCCCCGCATTGATCAGCAGGTTGATAGAAAAGCTGCCATGGCAACAGGGGTGATATATGGTTTTTGTCTATCAATCATCTCTCTGGGCTTGACCGGGAGACATTGAGGCTGCAAAGATGGTGAGTTGGTGCTTGAACGCAGGGTGTGCAGCACTCCTTAAATTGTAATTGCAGTGGGCTTTGTCCTTTGAGCTTTTACACGTCCTGTTGTACCTCTCATTTCAATTCTGCTTCACTGCCAATGTGTTTTATAAAAGTGCATTGAATTGTCTTCTTGTTTTTTGGGGTATTTTTTTAAACTTCCATTGAGGCTGGAAGTAGGACTCCTACAGACCAAGAAGGATCTGGAGTCTGGGAAGAGACCTGTCAGGAGTGAAAAGAGTTTTCTCATAAAGCCGACAGGTAAAGGGCCCATTCAGTGTGATAGTTCCTTCAGAAAACCCCATTAATTAACACTCCTCATCTGTGACAGTCACAGGTGATTCCCACACCAGCAGGTCGTTGCATGTGCCAAATGGATTCCTGTTATTCCTTTGACAGCTGGACCATGAAATCTAATTTTGCCAGGACAGAAAATGGTATTGCCAGGTTTCAAAATGCAGTGGAACAAGCAGAACGTTCCCCCAGACGGAGGAGGAGGAGGGAAGTGTCTGCAAAGCTCTGGCAGCACACAAGCAGTTCTCTCAGGACAAGGGGCATTGCTCTGACAATTGCTCTGACAAGCAGCAACAAGTAATTAATTGCAAACAGCAAATTGCTCTCCTGGGACAAGTTTTGAGGTCATAATAAAAAAATAAAATAAAAAAAAAAGAAGCCAAGCAGTCTGTTGATGGTTAGCTGTAGTGAGGTAATGAATAAGTGAATGCCTGAAAGACAATAGAAAAAATACCTGACTTTCTTTCTGTAAAATTTTTGTGATTAATGAAATTCATAGTCGATGTGAGCGCCCACTGAGCAATCCTTCCTGTGCAAGTCACTCTTTTATTAAGAGAAACTGCTAGTTTGTGCCTAAATGGGAACAGACCAGGAAGGTTTAAGCAGGTAGGACATTAACAGTGATGCAAGAGGTAATTCAAGAGAAACGCTTCCCATTTGCAAGCAGATCAGAATTATCTGTCTAAACCCACGTAGGTACTATGCGCTCTCCTTAGACACCACAAATGCAAATGCCCCAACAATTACTGAGAAAATTTGCACTGGACTGACAAAATTTCTGTTCAGGTCTTCAGTAAGGCGTGGGTGTCCTCTGGAGTAGACACACTGGAGTACGTGTTGCACTCTGGAGTAGACATGGGTGAGCTTCAGGACATTGCCAAGTTACTACTTGAGTTGAGACTTGTCTTCCCGGCACTTAGTTATCTCTGTCGCTTCGTACACGCTGGCTTTTCCCCCTGAGATAACTTGGTCAGACATGCATGTTGGAATGCCTCCAATCCTGGTTGTGTTTCATAATGCGCAACCAAGCACACGCTTGTGAATCTTTGAAAGAACAGGCAAAGCAAGGGTGTGTGTATTAGCTGCAGTACTGGAGCAGGGAGCTTGAAATGGGCCAGGCGTGAGCTTCTTTGCACCAGTGTTGTAGCTCACCCCCACGATTTCACATTTTGGCCCACACGATGTAAGCAATTGATGCTAATAGCGTTGGGATATTATGTGATCTTTCTGCAAATAGAGGTAATACTAACTCTGAAGAGAGGGATCATCACCTAAGGTGCACAGAGCTCTCCTGAGGGTTCTTCTGGAGGAAGAGAGTGGGGAAGGCTCAGAATAACTATCCAGAGGGGAACGAAGATGGTGCAGCAGGATGAGAAAGTCTACTTCAAATATATAATTGTACAGTGACTTTCTGCTACGTTACGTCCCAGCAACTCCCTGTTGTCCCTCCTCATCCGTTTCTCGGTGTTTGTATCTCTATTGGTGCCTTCCAGGCTGGTGCTCTGAGTTCGCATGATGCCTCTGACAAAACTGATATAGCAGTGAGTTACTCCTACAAGACAGCCGATGCTGGATTTGATATTTTTTTCTTTTATTCTACTTTATCAGCATATACCAACCCCATCTCCGCTTACACCTGGCGTCTTAGATACCGGCATTTCCTCCAGTGGTTTCATTATTCCTTTCCTAGATTATTATTTCTGCAACTTTCGAGTTTTGTCAGAGCTAACTTTGGCAGGTTCCACAAGATAGCAACTTTCTACTTTATATTTTAGAGTTTGCTGCTGCCGAGGTTATAGCAGTATAGGTACCTTGTATTTGTCAGTCATCAGCGTGCCGCTGCCTGCTTTGATTGATGTGCTTTTATCTCGTGTAATTTGTCGTATCTCGCTGGCCTTCTCTCCCCTTTTTTTTTCATGAGCGGGAAAGACCGGTTGCTGCTCTCCCGTAAAAGTAGTTTATATATCAATCAGCGTTATATGTGAATTCGGTCTTAACATCTGTGTGAAGTGCAGCACGTTAGGATGTTTGGAGGCCACATAAAGCTGCAGAAAAGTTTGTTCCAACCTTATGGGCCATAAATACCCATTCTGTAAAAAAAAAAAAAAAGATTTGTGGTGCTGTATCTGTGGCACATAAGCGGTCAAGTTACTCCATGATATTCTTGGAAGACTTTTCCTTGTCTATCCAACTTGAATTTGTGTGTATACGCGTTTATTTTCACAGCTAGTATTGCTATTTTAGCTTTTTTTTTTCCTCTGATTTTATGTTACTGTCAACTTCTTTCTCTCCTTTTCTAGAAAGCTGGGTAATTCCACTTCTCTCTGTATGAAGAACATGTGGTAAAAAACATATGACTATTAAGTCAAAAAATATTGCAAATAGTTGCAAATAGTGTTGCAAACCTTTAAAAATACCTGTGGTACGGGAAGGAGGAGTTCATTTTGCAAAGGCAGCTTTTCAGTTCAGCTTCTTTTCTTGTTCAAACTCAGCTCTCGAGGACTTTTACTGTTTGTTGGCTCAGAGAAGAAAAAGCCTTTCAGCAAAAACTTTTCTGAAATTTCCAAAGTACGTCTTAGCCACAGCGTACGAGTCTTTTTATACTATTTGAGAAATTGACCCCAAAATCTGGCTTATATTTCGAGATAATGAAGTTTGATGTTAGCAATGGAGTAGGAAGCAGTAAACAGAAGGGACTTCTCTGAGTTTCTGGCTACTGTGAAATTTAAAAAAAAAATATTTCTCTGAAATAAAAAAAAATTCTCATGTAAGCCATTGAAATTTAAAGGGACTAGAATAGCCCACATACGAACAGCAGGGAAATTGTCTTAACTTCCTTTTCATGTTCATGCTTATTTTACATGTACTTTCTCTCTTTGAATAAATCATATGTACTTTTACATCATAAGTGGCAGGACACAGATGATGAGTTTCGGGCTGGCTTTAAAGTGTTCCAGTTTTTTCTACAGGTTTTGAGGCTCAAACCTTTGAAGGTACCACAAGAGACCAAGGAAAATGTTAATTTGGTGAGTGGGCACAAATCAAGATTTCTGAAAAAATGACAGCTTGAAGTACATCACCTGAAGTGTCAGCTGATGTTTGGATTATTATTGTTATTTCTGAGCAAGGTATCAGGCTTGTTCAGAAGATCAGGATTAGATTCTCTGTGCAGTAGCTTTTCCTGCAGTTCTTTTTCAGCTCAAAGTTTTCTAAACAACTTGAGGTAAAACACTAAACGTATGTGAGGAATGTGGTGTCAACCTAAGAGAACTTCCACATTTATTTTCGAGTAAGAGCTTGGCCTGGATATGTAATTAATGTTTGTTGTATTGAGTTAGAAATAAGGAAAGGAAGGCTAATAAACACAAAAATACTGTAATACCTAGAAAACCTAGAGAAGGGCAACTACTGTGTTTCAAACAAAATAATTGCGAAAATTATAAGAAGGATAATTCAGAGAATGGGAAGAAATAAAAATTTATGTAAGTGTTGAAAAATGGAAATTGGGAATATAAGTCTTTCAAAAGTTTAGTTTAAAAAAATTATTCAAAATAATGCAGACTCCTATGAATTGGAACTACAAATTTGACAGTTACTACTGGATCTCAGAAGATTCTAGTCTAATGTCAGAATATGATGCATGAACTAGAAGGTCTGAATCTTTATTTGAATACGGATGCCCAGCGATTTTATGATTCTATTTAAATCCCATCAGAATACTTTTCCATGGTAGCTGCTGGCCGTACAGTGGTGCATTTCAAGTAATTTAACAGTTTTATTCTCAAAAACACATCGAGTTACATCTCAGAAGGGCAAAGGACCTCATTTATTTCATAGGGACAATAAAACCAATTACATTTATTAATAAATTTGATGTTTTTCCTATGAACGCCTCCTAATTTCAAATTATTCAAAGAAAATATTCATATGTGATTCAACTTTCCTTCGCTATCCATTTCAGTTGAGTATTAGAAGAAATAAATAAATCTTTGAATAGGTTTTGTGTAACAAATGCATGCTTTGAATACTTGGAAGTCTGGGGTTTTTTCTTTTTTTCTTGTATTCAGTGAAGCTTCCAGGTGTTCAGTGCAACATGTCAAAGATGGTTAAAGAAAAATATTGATTAAGAAACCACTAAAAGACAGAACAAGTTAGGAATGAAGTGATCATTTTTCTACATAGTGAAGGTTTCCAGGACAGATAGGCTCCGGTTTTGTTCTAGGGTGGCTGCGTTAAAATGTGTTTTTAATGAGCTAAGGGAGAGTGATGAACCAGAGGAGTAAAAATTCACAGATTTTACAACATTATTCAGATTTTCTTGGCTGAAGAGGAAAAGATGTTGGAGGGATCTAGAAGAGCTAGATGAAATGGTGGGAGGACTAAAGATAAAACAAGTGTGTGGGTTATTATGGTTATCAAGTGGTTAATGAATACGGAAAGAGAAAACAATTTAAGAGTGCTGAGTGCAACACCAAACAAGGATTTTTGTCTATTTTGATGCAGCACAAAAAATTAAAAAGGATTGAAGTTTTTTAAATTACAGAAAGAAAATAATACTTCAGTTATTTTAGCAGAACTCATGAATCAGTGACTGGACCTGTTTAAATAGGGAACAACTAAGGGAGTTAATTTTAATGGTATGTATGGTACAAAGAAGTGAAATTTCTCATTCTTGTTATTTTTCAGGAGTCAAGGGAGACCTGAGCTCAAAGGCAGAAAAAGTAAAATCAGTTGACAGACTTGGGCTGCAGCAGTGGGAAATGCAAAAAAATTCCTAATCCTAGTGTCTCAAATCCACCCCTGAATTGAGGGCAAGCACAGGATGCAACACCCCAGGGAGTCACGGAAAGACTTTTTTTTTACCAGAAAAAGACCTTGGTTTTGATGAGAATGCAAAGCTGCCACATTTCTTGAGCCACTACATGTATTCCTGTTCTTTGGTCCCGTGATGGCAATTGATCTTGAGGTACGATTGCTCCTCTAGTGAGCTGGTGAAAATGGATAAAGAGATGCCGTGATTTCTGAAGGCTTTGCTAACAGCTATTGTGGTCAATTGTTCTATATGATCTTGCTTACCAGATTTTTAGACTTAACAATCAATAAGAGTCATGACTCATGCCTTGGTATTTTCCTGACTACCTTCTACTCTTTCAGAACTGTAATTTCTCATGCTGCACTTAAAAAATTGGCTTTTTCAAAAGCCATTTCTTGAAGTGGTTGGGGTCAACATTGCTATTTGAGATCAGCCCTTGAAAGAAATCAGGTTTAAACTTCAAGTGAAAAATGCTTTCCTGATATACTGCAACACACGATCTTACAATACATTCAGCCGCTATTCTCAGACTGTTCTCAAAGACTTTAGGGCTCATCCTGGAACATCCCTAGAGATTCAGTAAAGTAAATACAGAAAATGCCAGTATGCACTTTATAAATGGAGACTAGGAGTGTGTTTCAAACCAAATATTTAATCTGTCAGTACCAGGAAAAGCTGCATTTAATACACCGTGGCTAATTTTTTCAATGACAGATCTTAACCAGATCATTTTGCTATTAATTTTGACTGGGTTGTGTGGATACTCTTTAATTTTGGTGTAAACTATTTCTGATTTTACACATTCACTGGCATCTTTCCTAAGGGGGCAGCTATTATACACCCCTGATTGCTGCTTGGACAGCTTGTTACTTTTTTTTTATTACTTCAGAATCAACAGATTTTAGACCAAGGCAAAGAGAATGGATACACACTGAAACCTCTATCACTATTATATTCTCCTTGGCCTCTTGTTATCCTATTTCTTACCGATCAAATTCAAAGGACTTTAAATCAAGGTGTTGAAAGCTGTTGAAATATGTGTAGAGTTTTTGTGTAAATTAGCAGATACCTCTGGATTGTGAATAAGTATGTGCTGAGTATTGAATCAGTGAGTTCGTATGGCATTCTTGTAGTAAATCCAACTGTTCCATCATGTTTGAGGATTTCAGAGTGAAAACTTAATGCAACCAATGAAATAATTATAATCAGTCAAGTTTCACAGCCCCCTTGACCATCCTCATGCTTGAATATAAGTGAACGCATGACATAGAGACCTGATACTCTTTCCTCTTGAGCCATCTTTCAGATGAGATTAATCTGATTTGTTTCATTGAATCTCTAAGTTCCATTCAAAGACAACCCTGTGTTTTGGGAGGAAGGTAAAATTGTAGAATAAATTTCATTCTAGCGTCTCCTCCCAGCTAAATCAACTCACCAAGTTATATTTAGCAGAACCCATGCTTCTGAACCAGTGAAAGAAATTTATCTGGACTAAGCGGGGCTTAGTAATGATGAAAACTGATGCCCTGAACGCAAATTATTTTGGTTTCATACTGTGCACTCTGGTTTTATAAAGTCTAGAAAATTGCTGTAAATACAGTTGTGCACAATACAGTATAACCAGAGGAAAGCATAAAACTATTATATGTATTCTGCAGTTATATACATGGTATCTTTGAAATGCTTATTTAAAAATACGGGTCACTCACAGTATTTCAGTAATCTTCAAAACATATGAGATGGAAAAAGAGGGAGTATGAGGGATTGCCATTCAGATATGGGATGTCACTGATCTGAGACAGAGGAACCTAATGGGTGAAGACAAATTTGCAGCTGCATAAAAATAAGTGTTTTGACCCTTTCATGTGTCAGTCAGTCATCCCATCTAAAGTAACACACCTGACAAAATACTGAATTTTATTGTTCCGTGATGTTACTTTCAGATGCTCCTAAATAACTCTTGTTGTTACAGCTGCCAGGACTCACCTGATAAAACACGTTTTGATTCAGTTAATCATCCTGTGGAGTCATAAAAGGTGACAGTTCATCTTTTCTGAAAGGGAGAAAATAGAACTTAAAGCCTCCAAGTCTGCTGTGGCGTTAGTTGTTGGGAAGCTGTTCCATGCCTCGTTTGTATAAAATCTGAAAAGAGAGTAGAAGGGACAGATATTCTGGAGTATCTGTTAAACTGAGCAGTCCTCGATCTCTCCTGGAATTAAACAAGACATTCAGTCTAAGAAATAGAGGATATAATCCCCTCTGGACATGTAGCCTTATATCCCAACTTTCTTAAAGATAAAGATTAAGGTGTGCTTCTTGCCTTCTGTGGGCAGAGCTGTCCTGAAACCCTAACAAAATAAAAGTATTTTGAATACAGTTGGGTTTTGGACGTGATCTAGAAATGTATTGGAATGATGGCTAAAATTAAATTTATTTCCCCTCCACTATCTCCAGCAAGGCCCCCTGTTGCTATCTAGCACTCTGATTATTTTCAGAAGTTTAAAAGACGTTTCTATCCAGGTCCGCATGACTGTTTGCCCTTTGAGGCCACTTGTCCTTGGTGGTTTTGATGTTCAAGGCAAGAATTGGACCTTCCTGAGTATGAGAACACATCATCTGAATTAAATAAGGGTTTTTTTTAATCCTCTCAGGCAGGTTTGAGAAGCCCCCTCACTTGGCAGAAGAGATCAGGATAAACTTTACGTAGGGGTACTGCTGCAATTTCTGTAATGGGGATGAAAGAGGAGACAAATGACAACCTTTGGTTGTCCTCTGGCAGCATCAGCAAGTGGTGTCTGCATTTCCTACATCGTGCAAGACTCAGAATAAGAATTTTGATTAAGTCAGAACTGCTCATCACAGGGGACATTTTATTTTTCTTGAGAAACATCTTTATTCTCAGTTTCTTTAGTAAATGGTTTATACCCACTGCCAGGGGTGGATCTATGTTTACTAGAAAGTACAAATATTCTGTTGCCTTTAAATTGCTTATATTATTTCTATAAATTTCTTTCATGACCACCTCCCTTCTTTATCACACATCTTGGTGGGTTTTTCACCAAAAACCTTCCCCAAACCGTCGTTGTGTAGGTAAACGATGACAGTCAAAAAAGAAAAAGGTCTACTTCAAGGCCAACTTTCTGCTTTAGTTCCTGCAAATCTGTGAGTTCTCCTGAGCTTACCAGTTGGCTGCCATGAGTAGTCATGTCTTTGTTCAGATACGGAATTTTAATGTCCACATCTGCCTTGGTTTCTCAACCTACAGACTTCTTGGGTAGTGACTTCCAGTGATGTAAAATACAAGGGGTGTCAGTTATTTATGTGCATTTAATCCAATGTGATTAAGTCTTGAAATTACTCTTTGATACAGTAACCTAATTTTGTATTATCACCAAAAAATCCTTCGGTTCTTTAAAATACCCAAAAGAACATAATCCCCATCCTACAAGTGGCCTGAACATTTGACATCACTGTGCTGGGGAAAAAAAAAAAATATGGAGGAAAAAAAAATAAAATAATTGGCCAAGCACAAACCATGCCTCAAGGGCTTGTGTCAGACTCTCTGTTGTTTGCAATGATGCTTCCTTACTTTTCTCCATGTGAGAGGGAGCACCGAGAGTGTTTTAATCATTTCCTTTTTGATGCCTGGGCACAGAGAAAGAGACTACTACAATCCTTCCAAAGGCAGCGTTCTCCCGTGCACTTAAATGTGTTCTCCACACACTCCCATGTAATAAGCTATTACATTTTAGCACGGATCAGAACAGCGCAGAAACACTTGGTATAATTTCTTTCATTGAGCTAAGTAAGCTGTTTTAAACAGCTGATGATTTGATCTGACTTGCAGATGAGAGAGAGATAAACAAGCATTTCCTGGCATTTTGATTACATTCTTCCTTGCAAGAATAAGGCATTGTCTGTAAACAGTGCATCTACTAGTTAGCATAATATATTTGCATAAATAACACATAAAAAAATGACTATTTATCTGTTTTCCTCCTCCCCTGTTTGAATCACAAAACAACTTGCATTGTAATGCATGCCTGAATTTTTTTTTCAGAAAACATTATGGAGCAGTTAAAGTAAGTAGAACTATTGTTTTGAGTAGTTGGAGAATGCACTTGTGAATATTGCATAGATATTCATAAGAAAACATAGTTAATTTAATATTGTTATTTATATAATATTCTGTTTGTTGTTCTGTATTGGCTGTTATAAATCATGCAGGATGCTCCTCCAGCTCCTAAGAAACACAGAAGTAGCTTTTGCTAGGTCCTGAGTTCAGGCATATTTTTTGTTTTGCTGAAAACACCTGGTTCACACACTCACCTTAACCTCAAGTGAGAAATGGCATGAGGAAAACATCATTATCAAGGGAGCTGTACTTGGTTATTTGTATAGAAAACATGCCCTTATTGAAAAACATGAATATTGCCAACTGCAGAAATAGCATAGTGAGTTGGAAGCAATGGAATGACACACTCAGCCAAACAAAAAAAATTAAAAAAATTATAAGGAGTTTGTGAAAATAAAAAATTTAAAGATGGAATGTCAAATACTACCCTCCTGTGCAGCACTTAGAGGGAAGACAAGGAATGAAGTGTGAGACTATCGCAGTGGAATAAACTGAAGACTTTATTTAAATGTGTGACTCTTAACAAAAAGGGAATAAGCTTGGGGAAATAAGGTTTTCTATTGCAGAAACTTTCAGAAAATGTGGTGTTTGAGTCTGTAGCACAGGGAAGTGCAGCACCCTATTTGATTTGCATCATGAGCCATTCTTCCAAAAGAGGCACGAAATTATTACGTTGCAACAGAAGAACTGCCACGTATCGTAAAGGGCCCGTGTGTTCCTTTTATGTCCATAACAACAGCAAATGTCTCTTCCAGGGTTGGTGTAGCTGTGTGAGATGATGCAGGGCTGGGGAGGTCACCCTGATCTGCCCACACACCCCTCCCCGAATAAGATTTCTTAGAAGCTGCCCTTTCCCCTCATGTGTTGTATCAGCCATGACCCCAGCATTCCCCATCCCGATAATCCCTCGTTCTGGTCAGCCTTGGCACCATCACGCGACAGGGGAGTATCTGGACATCGATGAAAACCTCTTTTGTTGTGTCTTTGGAAGAAAAGAATGGAGGAGAGGATTGGAGCAGGAAGAAACCTTGACTGAAAGAAAAGGTGAGAGTCTAATTTCTAGTCGTCAGAATGATTCAGAACGTTTGCCTTTTGCAATCAGATCTTCAAATCTCATTTTGGATCCAGGAAAGGACCATTGAATGTCAGTAGATTTTATCTTTAAAGATGTATTTCTTTATATCCTTGTACTCCTTTATGCATTTCTTATTATTTCAAGAGGGAACGTTGTTGTGGGAAAAGAGCTCTTAACTGTAGCTTTCATTGAGCTTAATGTCTTTGTTCTAAATTCAATTTTGGATTTATTACACTTCGAGAATTTTGCAACTAGAGTCTCCCACTGTAGAAAATGTGTATTTTTGGTAATACAGACATTTCCCTTCTTAGCTCTAACTTACGAGTTTTATGTTTTGATGTAAAGAATTAGTCTAAAACCCAAAAATGCTGCTTTCGGGTTCCCCTTCAGTTGCTGTCTCAGAAATAAGTTTACCGGTGCACAAAATGTAATGCAGAAAAATGTAGTAGAAAAGGTTTTAATTCTCAGGAGCTTGAAGAAATGTGGCATTACAGCCTTGTGCCTAATTTTCACATACCCCAGACGAAGGGCACAGACTGATTTGCAGCAAACGCCAAGCAGAGATAACTCGAGAAATGAGCACTCAGCTCCTTTCTATTCCAAAGAACATAGGCTGTAAAATTCAAACTACTTTTTAATACAATCCAGCTTGTGCCAGTTTCTAGCTTGATATAGACAAGGAATGGGAGGAAAGGTACCAGTCTGCCTCAGTCACAATGGCCCAACATCATCCCAAAATCTATTTTCCTAAATAGCAACGTGCTCCAAAGGT
This sequence comes from Apaloderma vittatum, assembly GCF_000703405.1. Classification (NCBI taxonomy): domain Eukaryota; kingdom Metazoa; phylum Chordata; class Aves; order Trogoniformes; family Trogonidae; genus Apaloderma; species Apaloderma vittatum. The sequence goes on along the minus strand of NW_009706239.1, from coordinate 34,928 downwards.
GCTGAAGAGCCCAAATTTGAGCCTTATTTTGTGGTACTCAGGAAGACTCATAGGTCTGCACACCAAGAGCTGGTAATCCTGGGGGTTGTACTGAAGTTCCCAGCTATTAAATGGACACAAGCATGATGTGAAGGATATCTTGAAATCTGCAGTGTATCCCTTATTTGTCCCACGGAGTATTTCCCTCTGTTTTGCAACTCTGCTTTGAATTCCAACTGCACCTTTCAGGAGTTGACCTGAGGACCACAATTCATCTCTAGTATTTAGGAAAAAAAAAAAATTAAATGAGTATAAACAATGAGATGTTAGTAATTTGGCAAAAATGAAGACATCGGGTTTAGAAAAAAATAAGTCCAATCTCTCCCCCTCTGCCCCTCTCCAAATACCTGTTATTCTTCAACAAACAAAAAAAAGACTGGGAATGGCTGTCTGTCTTGTGGCTGATCTCAATATCACACAGAGTGTGACTGTACCTCCCAATTAACTTTCATCCCATGGCTGGAAAAATCGTACGGACTGATTTCCATGTGAATTTTCTCATGGTTTTGTTGTTTACCTCAGTAGGATCCTTTTGAGGATTTCTCTGTGCTCTTTAGCAACCAGTTTGGGTTTCTTAATGGACACGTTCAGAAACAGGCCTGGGAAATGACTACAAAACTTCACAGTTTCTCCTCTTAGACCAAAACACAGAGTTTTACACTAAGCTTCACAAAATATTACAGTGGGTACAAAGCCTCTTCGTGATGTATAAAGGCTCTGAGAAGAGGTTAGTCATTGATAAAATCTCTTTTTGGCTGTCGGGTCTTCTAGTGCTGAGGAGCCGGAGTTTAAACACTAAAACAGGAGTTTAAACACTAAAACAGGAACCGGAGTTTAAACACTTCAATTAAATGCTTTTGAAAAATATCTTTGGAAAATTTCATGCTCATTCAGGGTTCAGTGGGAGTTTCAGTGGTGGGAGCAGAAGCAGGCTGGAAGCAGTCCAGGAATTATTTTGGACAGTGGGTGCCCATGTGGGGTGAAGAGCAATTCTGGAAATGACTTCTTTCTAAACTAAAGCAGTGCAGTATGTAAACTCAGAATTCAGAAAAGCTTGGTGTTTGTTGATTTTTTTGTTTGGTTCGTTGTTGTTTGTTGGTTTTTTGCTTATTCAGAAATTTCTACTCACACATTTGAGGACAAAAAATATACCTCTGGGAACTTCAGGTACAATGCACAATAACAATTAATTTTTTTATGGGAAATAAAATGAGTAATGCATCATTACTGACTGCCACAGTGAAAGTTTATAGCAATTTCATTTTTAGCCATTAATAAGCAGGCTAATCATTAACATTCATTACTGAGGAATGTATTGGATATTATATTATTGAGTTGTTATTGCATTATATTATTGAGCTGTTATTCTAAATACACAGCATGTTAAATGTGGTATTTAATTGTAAATTACTACTTCATTGCTCCATATTCTAAAGACACAGTACAATATTTCATAGCTTTGGTGGTTTATGTTGCACATTTTAGTTTCCCATCACATCTTTTTGAAAACTCTTTCCGTAGGACCTGGGTTACTGTTCACTGTTGCACTCCAAATCATTATTTTGATGAAACATGCAAGAACAAAAACCGGGAGGGTAATAGTTGAATGTTTCTTGAAATGACATGTAATGCTTGGAAGAATCACAGCACTTGTACTAGGAACCTTGACGCATGTTTCCAGAATAGCTTTTTATATAGAAAAGGTGAGGAATCGAATAGTTGTTTCATTTCTAGGGACATGAACGCAATTAATGCGCATTGGCTTTTTGTGGAGTGACCAACTGATTGTAAGTTACTAAAAAAAAAACAACCTGTTAATATTTTACTGTTTTTATAAATGTATGTCACCTTATAAATGTGGTATTTCTATTTAGGATTACATTAATGAGTAAGTTCCTCTTCACAGTGAACAGGATACTAAAAGTCATTGGGTTTCAGACTTTGGTTCAATTCGGGTGTAAGTAAAACCCAAGTGAATCACAGAATGACAGCTGAGCACCTAGAATACAAGCTGCAGATTTGATCCTTGGAGTCCTTGCAATACAGGAAATTTTCTCCGGTGTTGGGAGATACTAAGTTTCTGAGTTTAAAAATTGATTATGTATCTGCATAAGGGAATACTAGATTTGATATACCGTGGGAAGGCCGGGGCTCTTCGCAGCTGTGAAAGCCATTATAATACGACTGCTGTTCAGTGGGTTATGTGAAATGAGTTGTGGTCTTGGTCCAGTTCTCGGCTCTTGACAGGGTCTTGGGTCATCAAACCACGTCAGCTCTGTGCCTTTCATTTCAGCAGGGAAGAAAGTGCATGGAAAGTGAATTCAGTTGCTTATAAAGGAAGCTGATGTGACCGGTGAGTCAAGTGAAAGAGAACAATCTCAACCCAACACACACCCTGGTTTCAGGGTCTAGGACATTGACACTTAGATTTCACCCAAAGGATATTCTCAAGAGCGGAGATCCCAGTAGCCAAAAGTGTTGGGGGCAGCGAGGAAGAGGATTTTGTGGAGTTGAGTAACATATAATCTTCATGCTTTTGCTCCCGTCTGATGTGATTATGGAGTTGAGGTCACTGGAGGAGCAGAAAGGAATAATAAGAAAGTGAAAAAGAGATGCTTCTAGTCATAAAAGTTGTAGGAGAGGCATGACTTGTTTCACTGATGTAAAATTCCCTCGGTGCCTGAGTGACTTCACTTCTTAGGAGAAATCTTAGAGATGTTTCTGAAAGGAATATTCTTCTAAATGTAGTCACTTAACTGTGAAGTGCTAAAAATAGATTTTTCTCTTCAGTTACTTCTATAATTTTAAGATTTCCAGCTTTGGCTTAGGAAACTTATGTTCGAAGCTCTTGTCTTCTGCACCACCTCTATGGGAAGTCTGTTCCTTAAAAACACGTGGCTGTGAAAACAAGAGATATTTTTGTTGGTTTTCCCTTTCGCAATAAGAGTTTGTTCCTGCTGTCCTGCAAGTTCAGAGTCTACTCCCTCTGGGACAGGTAGATGAAGAGATTATTTCAAAGGGTTCAGTGCTGTGAGCCTGTTTATTGAATGGCCACACACTGCAAATCTGGGTAAATTTGTTTAAAGAAACTGTCCCTGGGCAGTACAAACTAGCTCTAAGATAGAGGGGAAAAACAGAATACCCAAAAGATTTTTTCAGGACCATCTCAGTGATTTTTTGACCGTTCTTCAAACAGTGTGATCTTTTACTAAGCACTCTAATACCCAAGCCAACATTGCTTTTCCCCTCCAAACAAACTGAGCTCCCTTTTTCCAAGGTAAGTTCTTAGAAGTCACCTTGTTTTGATATCCTGTACATAATAAATATCCCTATATGCTAATGACACAGTATGTTAGCAGAACTGAACTACTGATGCGTAAGAAGTTGTTACTCTCGGCACAGTGCCGCTTACAGAAGCTCCTTCTCTTTTGAGAAGGCTCAGTTACCTTTCTGAGACCACTGGGACATCACAAGGATAATGCTGCCTTTCAAGAAATTCTCTCTAAGTTTTCTTCTGATGGAAACCCCATATCTCCGAAAGCTGGCAATTAATCCTTAAACAAAGATACCTTGCTTGCCATCGGTTCCTGCTGGCCTCCAGTTACACAAGAGTCTTTTCTATCTGCTAAAATCTGACTTCTGTTACTGTCTGCTCCTACCTTATAAACATCTGGTGGACATTTTTTTCCAAACAAGGAGTTCTTTTCCATTTTACCATTATGGAGGTGTTTTTCATATCATCCCTGGGGACAAAGAGCGAAGAGCAAGACTAAATTTCGGAAGGAAATTTTCTTTGATGTCCACACGCTGTCCTTTTTCTGTCTGTACAGTCAGAAGTCAGAGATGGATAAAAGCTACTCGGTTACAAGTTCATCACCTGTCACTACAGACGTTGTTCTCTAGCTTATTTCTAGTGTTTTCACCAACTGGTTATTTCAAAGTTTATTGTAGCTGTCTCTTAACAGACAGCTAAGTTTCTCCTATTACTCAGCCTAAATTTTCATTGTACTTATTCCATCGTCTTTTTCCCCCCTCTCCTCCCGTTTCTACTTTTTTTTGCAGCTTCAAAGTAGAGAATCACCCACCTTTAATATTCACAGGAAAGAAGTCTCCCTGGAAAGAAGATAACTAATTGAGAAACGCTCATGTAAGGTTTGTAACGCTTTATTTCTAAATCTTCAAGACACAATAAACTTCATCCTGGGTTTGAAACACAAAGCCTGCTGGAAGAGAAGGGCAGATTTAAAATCCTTTTGTCCCTTGAACTGTTCTAAGGCATTTTGCCTGGCTGAGCAGCGTGAGACTAATTAATCTGACAACTGTTGGCTTCTCGATGGGTTTTGTAGGGTTCTTCTTCCGTTTGTGTATGACAAACTTTGGTTGTCCACTACTAGTTTTAGCGAATCAAACCATACATTAAAAAAGCAAGAAGTGAGGAAGAATTTTAGGCATTTCTGACTGCTCCTTTCTCTGTCATTCATAGGGATTGGTAGCACGCGGGCAAAAACACAACATGTCCTTATTACATTGAAAGGGAATAAATATTGTTGCTTGTGGAAAATGGAGCTGTAGGACATGCCCTCAGCAGTGAGCCTTCCAGTTGAGTTCTTTTCTGAAGGAGCAGAGCTGCCTTCTGAGGAGGTGGTCCTCCAGCTCAGAAGGGACAGGCCAGTAATGGCAGAACTGAAAAGCCTCGTGCACAGGCAGCAGAGCTGTGGAAACTTGATTGAATTGAAGGGCAGGAAGAGATTAATAAGCAGTGAGAGAGGAAGGAAGAAGAAATCAAAGTATTAAAAAAAAAATAAAAATTCAGTCTGTCTCTTTCAGTCCTTTGGCTTAGAGTTGCTAGCTATGGTTGGCCTCCCACTTTTTTTCCAAACTATTCATAGCGATTTATTTAACACTTCTGTTTGCTTTAAAAACTGGAAGTACATCAAGGCTAAATATAAGCATATCTCCAGCTCTTTGTTCTCCCTTACAAAGGCTGTAGCGAAGACTCTCTGCTACCTTGCACCTTGAGATACTAATTACACATGTCAAATTAGGTGTGGACTGCTCCTACCAACATCAGAAGAGCATTTTGTTTGATGTCTTACACCTTCCCTCCACAGACTGAAATCACTGCCAGAGGTGCAAGACATGCTAATACTTTCTCATCTACCTGTTTATCTTGACAGAAAGCTTTCGACTTGAAATACGGGAGCAAAAACCAATGCCCTCCCAATACACTCCTTGATTTTGATAAGCTGCTTTTGTAAAAGTTTAGAAAGGCAAGTTGGTTAACCATCCCTGTATCAATTCACCTCTGTGAAGTATGGTCAGATACCCACATAGGATTTTCCTACAGGCAGCTTGCAAGCTTAGGTCAGTGACACTTTTGATGTGCCTTTTTATCCTTGGGGAAGCCATGAGAGAAAACATTTATATTTAAGGTAAATATTTATATTTAAAGTAAGGTTGACAAAATTAATATTTTCCCTAAAACCTCCCTAATGATCTATTTGATGAAGAGGAGGCTGAGGGGGGACCTCATCATGCTCTACAATTACTTGAAAGGACATTGTAGAGAGGTTGGTGCTGGTCTCTTCTCACAGGTAATTAGGGACAGAACCAGAGGGGATGGTTGCAAGTTGCAACAGGGCAAGTTTAGGCTGGACATTGGGAAGAAATTCTTCACAGAAAGTGTGGTCAGATGCTGGAACAGACTGCCTAGGGAGGTGGTTGAGTCGCCATCCCTGGATGTGTTCAAGTGTCGTTTAGATGTGGTGTTGGGTGAGATGGTTTAGGGTTGAACTTGTAGTGAAGGGTTAATGGTTGGACTAGATGATCCCAAGGGTCTTTTCCAACCTGAATTGTTCTATGATTCTATGATTTCCTTCAGTAACTGAAGAACTGGAATCATCTGCCTCCATGACATGGTTTGTTAGCCAGTGCCAAGTGCTCTGGAGCATGTTTAAATTCAATCTCTATCTGTTGTTTTCCTTCCCTGAAATTCTTTCCCCTGCTCACTCTTGAATGTGCAACCAGGACCTCATTTTGAGAGAGATTAGCTTATCAACCTGTTTGCAGTGGTTAAAGGTGAGCAATCAGGAACCTTGGGATTCTAGCTCCTATGTTCCTCTGACAGGTACCTTGCATTTAACCGCTGTCTGCTCTTCTGTGTGAATAATAAATAACAGCAGAGGTAATCCCATATAAAGCATTTCCCCTCTGAACATAACCTGTGTTTTGTATCCAACAGAACGCACTATTGTATTTGGAGAAGGACAAAACTACGTGTCTTGGGGCCATCCATGTGTGATGGGTTTCCTGGGGGCAGGGTATAAGCCTTCAGGAGATGTGTCTTATAGCAAACAGGTTTCAGAGAGACAGTTTTTACAATGAGCAATGAATACTGTAAATGTGAATTGCCATTTTGAAAATGCAGTAATTGTGATTTCCAGGAGTTTTACTTTCCTATTTTATCCCTCTGTTTGTACCCAACCAAGAGCTGTAGCAATATAAAAATATGTAGATTCATTCAAGTGCCTGCTAATACACTGTTTAATTCAAATTGGTTTTAAATAGCTTCCCAAATTCTATTTCACTTTGTTATTTTTGGATTTATTACTGCTTCAGTTCCTAAAACTGTTGGATTCCAAAATCTGAACTGCAGTCTCTTTTTTTTTTTCTTTACTACAATAAGTTGTATACAAGTATTCTTGATTACTTTCCTTTAGTTCCTCATGAAATAATAAAGTAACAGCTTTTTATGCTCTATTTAAATTTTGAGTGTCAGCCAAGATTCTTCTCTCCCTGTTTTAGCATCCATTTAAAGTGAGTTTTCTAATCAGCTATGCCCTCCACATTATAAAGCCTCCCCTCGCTATCTTTGCTGATAACTCCAGAGATTTTTCAGGCTGGGAAATTTTTTGGTCATGCTTCCCTTGTTATGCTTCTCCCAAGAATCGAGCCCTTAGGAAATTTATGCTCTCAACTCCTATTCTCCCATCTTGAGAAATAGATTTCTTAAGCAGATGGTTACATGTATTTTTGAAGGTCATCGTGCAAGGCAGTTAGAAAACTTGAACCAAGTACTTCTGTGTTCTACAACTTCGTTCAGTTTTGGTTTTGGTAAATTTATTTAATTGATCTTAAGCTCATTTTCTCTCTGAATGGTCTCTCTTACTTTTCAGTAAAAGCCCTGAAACGATAACACTCAACTTTAAGTGCAAATATTACTTTTAAAATAACTGGATTCTTAATTCAAATGTTATTTGATAACTAAATAACCAGTGTGTTCAGTAAAAACCATGACAGGCTTGCATGCTTAAGACAGGACCGTAGAAAACAGATAAATCCATGCGTGTCTATATCTATTCCTGTGCACACATCTGCAGCTGGTGAGCTCTTCCAGACAAGTTTTCACTTTTAACCATGGGTGCTTCCCTGATTCAAGTCATAGGAGGTAAGAATGAGGCAGAGCGACTCTGGAAATCAGGACGTGATTGTGATGGTCCAAAGGATGGGGAGAAAAAGTCAGGACTCAAGTTAATTGCATTGAGAATTGCCGTACACCTGGAAAGCCTGTTCTGCCTCAACAATTCTCTCTCATGATAGATTTCCGAGAAATTAAAAGCAAATGAATAAATTGAGAACTAAAATGCACCTCCATGCATCCGATTGTTTTTTGTTATATTCCCTACTAAGGAAAGGACTGATCTTGCAACTGAAAAAGTTGGATTTTTAACTGTGAAAATAAACTCTGCAGAGAAAACGTCAAAATACATTCGGAGCTCAGAAGTGATGCTTAACTTGGGCTGTGAAATGGAGACAGTCATGAGTAGGGAGAATGCATCATTGTGAGCTGGGTTATTATTTCCATATTTGCATCCAAATACTTGTTAACATTCAATCTGTGATTTCTAAACATCTCCATAACCCTGTGCTCCAGGAAATGGAATCACTTTCAGAAGGCGTTGCGATGTGCGTATTCCCGCAATGATTCACTGGATCCGCTGGATCTCTTCTCTCCTGCTCTCTTATTCTGGTTAAACATTAAAAAGACTTTTATTTATAAGATCTTTTCTTATAGGTCTTCCGAGAGATACCAAAGATGCTTCTGTGTTAAATATGATACCAATTTCAGTATTGTAGTTTGTGTTTGTACTTCATCTTGCTTCTGAGAAGCTTGGTTTTTTAAAAAAAAGAATTATTTGAAAAATTGTCATTTGGCTTGTGCAATAGATAGGGAAATACTGATCTCTCTTTCTAGCAGTACATGTCACAATCTTCCTTGATTCTACTCTGTTCAAGGTCAATTTGCTCCTTATTTAGCGAACCACAGTTTGTAAAACCTCTCTTAACAGACGCATGGCTTGGGATTTGGGTGGTTTTTCTCTTTGTTCCAGTACAGTTTTGCCTGGGCTTTATAATCCATCTGCTCGAGGATAAGAAATCTGTTCTAAGAGGTGACAAGGACAGCAGTTCCCCTGACTTGCATTGCAGGGAAGGGGTTAAAATGCTTTTTTTTGTGCAGCGCCTTTTGCTGTGACTTGCTCCTCTGCTGCCTAGAACAACTCTTTCTCTTGCTTCAGTTGGTTTCATCCTTTCCCTTTTGTCTTTTGTGTTTGAAGGCAAGGTCAGAGAGCTGCTCAGCCACACGGTCTCCCAGCAGAGCAGCAGATAGCCGACGTGAAATCCTGGTCTGAGCCGCGCGGGGGGATGGAGGACACCTGAAAGGGAAGTTCTAACAGGAGAAAAAGAAAGCTGGAAGGACTCAGAGGTTTAAGGCACAGCCCTCTGGAAGCAAGAGGTCAGATGAAGGTTTAAAATTGTACACAGTTTTATTCTGGCTTTGATGGAAAGTTCCTTTAGAGCCCAGCTAGAAGAAAGGACTTGAAGTGATGGGGTGGGGTAGGGGGGAGGTTCGCAAGAGCGCTGGTTTTTCTGCCTTATCATCAGTATTGCACACTTCGCAATATATGAAGTCTTTTTACTTTGCTGTTCAAAAGTCTGTGGGGAGAAGAGGAGTAAATTATACCCTTCAATGACAGATCGACTGTACGAGTAAAGCGCACACACAGGAAATTAATTATAGCAACTTTAACTGCGAAGGTTTCCTCCGCCCAAAGAAAGGCTGAGGTGGTGCTGCCTGGGACAGCTGGCAGCTCTATCGGTCCTCAGTTCCTGGAACTACACGCTCTGCTTTGAGCTGAGGTCATACAGCCTGGAGAGGTGAGGATTTCTTTGAGTTGTCCGAGATGTTTCAACAGACAGGGCTGAGTTGACCATCGGGCACTTGGTTGAGTCTTCATGCAGGCGAAACACATCAAATAGTCACCACCCTTCACTTTAAAAATTCAAATCCATGGACTCTCTGGCCAAGAGTCTGCTTGTGCAATTTCCTTAGATTTTCTGCCTTTTTTTTTTTTCTTTTTGCAGTGCAGTTGCGAAAGAGTGATCCCCTGACATTTGGCAAAGAACTCTAATCAGATTATTCTGGTTCAAAATTAATTTTGCTTTCCAATATGACCCAACAGACATACAAATCTTACTTAAACTTGTCAAATCCTAGGTAAAATATTTCAGCTGATACAGACTGACATTTTTAACTGAGATGCTTGATTTGTAAAAATGTTCTCAACTCCACCTCTTTCTTGTAAACTGTGAAGGGAATAGTTTTAGACATGCCTGAGCATATCTAAGTGACCAGTGGTTTACTTGATCACTTTATACTTTTAATATATGATGTAACTAAGTCATGGGACTTTAATTGCTTATATTTTGTAAATGCAAGGACAAGGTTTTAACCATTGAAGTCAAATTTTTGAAGCAGAGTATCTGAATTGCAAAATTCACAAGTATGACAAGTTTCATGGAATCAGCTGAACGAACTCCAGCTCCTTGGATAGAAAACCCAAATGTGTGAAATTTGTGGTTTCACTCTATCCCTATTTCTGACAACTTAAAGAAATCTTCCTCCGAGGCATCCCTAAATACACAGGCACCTCAATTGATTTCAAAGTGATTAAGTAAAGGTTTGCAGCATTCAATACCTAATTATAGTATTTTGAGCCGGAATTACTTGGCCTTTTTTCTCATCTGTGACATAGATCTTCTACGACATTGGTCAGTCTCCTTTAGAAGACAGAGTAGGTTGCATACCCTCACATTTCTAAAAAAGTCATATTATGGTGACTCTGACTTCATGTTTTTACCCGTTGTGAGTCACTGCATTATCACCATATCCAAAACCTAAAATATTTTCCTAATAAAACATACCTAGTCAGTATTTGGTTTTTCACTGCTTTTCTGAGGACTGTCAAGTAATAATTTTGGGGGTAATAAGTTATAAGTTCTGGGGTTTTATTTTGGGGGTTTTATTTTTTTTCTTCTGGAGTGTAACTATTTTAAAAAGAATAATGTTGAGAGAGATAACGCTTTTATTTTTTTGGCCCCTCTAAAGAAATATAAGATTTAAATCAATTGCATGGAGGAAAAATCCAATGCATCTGAGTAGACAGCTTGGTATGCTCTACACCAAATTATTCCAACCCGCTGCAGATGTTTATAATGAAAATTACCTCAGCTACACCGGAGCAATACTGGAGGTGGTAGCATGAATATACTCTGATAGATTATAGCTGAAAACGCAAGAAAACCATCTGCATACCCAACAAAATCATAAGGGTTACACAAAGTATGCCATTTCACTTCCACTAGCTGGAACGTTATTGGTTTTGGATGATTTCTGAATGGAAATAGGAGGGAGGTTGGGAACCCTTGGCTTTCCTCGAGGCTGGTGAAGGTGAGGACAAGGCAGCACTAGGGTAGGGCTGTGTGTGCGTGCCCGTGTTTTCAAACACATGTTCTCAAAGTTAGAGAGTTCACCTGGCTATTAGCAGAGACCTGGTTTGATGCTTTTAGACAGCACTACACAAATTGTGCTTGATAAATAAATTATTGGGTGAATTGAGGTCTAAATTTACATATTGTGTCTGATCCTAGGTTATGCATTTGTTATTCACAAGGGTTTGATGAACAGATTATGAAAAAACCCCCAACATTAACTATGTATTTTGTAAGATGCTTGACTTACTACCAGTGACAAAATAGTTTTTCCATGACTGAATAGCTAACTTTTTTTTTTTAAAAAAAAGAGGCAGCTTAATCATAGATAGAAGTACTGCACCTTGTTATGCTTAAGTGCATTTGTTCAGACTACTGAAAATATGTATTGTAAGAAAAAAAAAAAGTCGTGGTAATTGTGGTTATATATATACCTATATAACTATAGCAAAGTGGATATAAACAACATGTAGACCAAGAACTGATTGCTGAATTTATTGCCATTCTGCTGATTTGCCTTTTGATTTCTTCTGAGTCCAAAGACTCAAAGGTCTAAGGCTACAAAGGAGGCATTGATGCATTTTGTGAGGGCTGCATGGTCTGCACTGAATTTGTACGTTTTAATCAGGAAGGCAGAAAAAGTGTTCTAGCAGCTCAGATCTATAATAGTGCTTAAGGCTGAGCAGTGTCACCGTGTGTCGAAAGGTATGTGTTCAGTCCTCCTTCAGCTTGAGGAAAAGAAAATGTAAATCCATAGGACAACACCAAGAATCTTTACGAAAACTTTGTGTTATTAATGTCTAAAATGCCCCTAACCATGTTAATAAGCAGCAATGACCTGGTTATATGGAAAAAAATTACAGAAAAACTTACTCAAGCTATTTTAATTGATTGTTCGGTCACCTGCAAATGATGCCCCTGGCTACAAAATGCAAATTTGCCTCAAAATATTCTGGTTCATATGATGAGAAGAAGGTATGCTGTACTTTGAATCTCAATAAGCTTGCTTTGAGAGCCCTCTTCTCTGCACAATTTGAGGCATGTATATACATATATGAATACACAGTATACATATACGAATTCTGTATATTAAATGTGGACGTGACTTCTATTTATATATATTTAAGAACGTGGATTTGAAGACAGTTCTGAAAGGTAAAAAAGATAAAACACATCAATTTTTAAAACTGGGCAAAACCAGGGTTGTTAGCCTAGGGCAAGTACTAGCTCTAGAGTTATGGATCTGTACTTAATAATCGTACACTCTCCACTTCAGGAGACAAAAAGTCACACGAGCTGCTGGTGATGAGCCATGTATTGCACAGAAAGAACAACACAGGCATTGGATGACACTTGCTGTTCATGGTTGTGTGATGGATGTGCAAAACCTCTATTTTTTTTATTTTCTGGTTAAAGAAATGTATTCACATACCGCCAACGCTATTGTTGAAGATCAGCTTGACGAGACCTGAACTGGAATGGTAGCTTGTACTGTCGGGGAGGGAGGGAAAGACACAAAAATGAGAAGCAGCAAACTTGTTTTAGCATGTCATCCTTTATAAATATCACTGATGTGGAAAGAGAGCTGTAGAGCATGTGTTCTAAATGTTGATTCCTCTAAGTGAAGCAACGATGCTCGGAAGGGATCTCTGGAGATCTGTGTTCCAGCCTCAAAGCCGGCGATCCCTACGTGTTCTCCATTCTTGCATCTCCCTGCCCTTACCCCAGGCAGTCTTTGTGCACTTCTCAGCAAAGCTTGATGTCCTGCTGACTGCTGGTGGCAAGGTCCTCTGCACCTCCTGGCTATCCCCTCTGGTCTCCATGGTGGAGCAGCTCTCTCTCGTGCTCGTTTGGCAAGAGTTTTTAAAAAAAAAAGCAGAGATAGGACTCTTGCCGCTATTTTACTTCTAGATCACCCTCTCAAATCCTGGAATATTTGCTGTAAGTTGTAGTTTTCTGTTTTCTCCAATCATATCTTAAGCTATCTAAATTATAGGCTTGATACTTCTTCCCCTGAGAGACTGTTCCACAACCTAGTATGTCTCATGTCAAGGTGATTTTTTCACATCGCTTTAAGCTATACTCCCTTAGGTTACCCTACATATATTTTTTTGCTACTTCAGCTCATTCATCAAATATTTATAATGTAGTTCGTGTACCTATTTACTCGTTACTTAGCCAAATTTTGCATACTTACCTCATCATCCAGTCTTTAAGTATTTCCCTAGAGGTTTTGGGTGTTATTTTTGCTCAGAATATGATTTGATTGCTAGTGCAGAAGAAAGACTATTTTTTTTCAGATTTATATTACCCTAAACATATTAGGGCAATATCTGTACTTATTTATACTTCATGCAGTGTCAGTGAATGCAGAAGCGTTGGTCTGTTGGGCTTGTGTTGCCGTTTGGACAGCACTTGGTAATCTGAAGTGACATCTAGCTGAAAAACAGCGAAGAGCGGCGAGCCGGAGCACAGTGCCTTTGCAAAGGCACATTTCCTTCTTCTTCATCTGGCTATTGGAGAGGTAGAGAAGTAAAGTTGGTCTGTGATGCAGAAATAAGATGTTGCATGCACGTTTGTACGCATGTATCTCTGCGTGTGTGGACATATGGATGGTAAAGAGCAATGGAGCTGCTTGCTGAGAGAATGAATTAAGCACACAGGAGAAACTGGTAATAATCGGTGGTTTTCACATCGTCGCATTAATATTTGGGGGGGATTTTTGGTGCAGCTAGGGAAATGGATACATCCTGCATTGTTTTCTTATTTTGCAGGAGCTAAAAATGTTCTGTTCATGCAGATCTCTTATTCTGAGCCTGGTGCTGTGCTCCAGCCCTATTCAAAATCTATTAGAGGAAATCTTTCTTATTGACTTCAGCAGGGCTGGGCTGTGCTGAGGGCTCTGGCTTATTGAAGTTATTTGTGTCCTTGAACTGGTGGGACCCTGGTGTGGCTTTCTGGTGAAGGGGTCACGGCCAATTCTCAGGTCTAGTAGTCTTGGTTTTGATGAGGGAAGTGTCATTTTTTTAGAGCTCTGCAAATCTTAATTTTTGGCTGTGAAAAAGTGCTTGGAGGAAGTGGTCTGTAGGCCATCTGCCAGCCTTTCCTGCTGCTGGAGATGTTACTGAAATCCCAGTCTTGAGCCTCTTTGGATAAAGAGAAGAAATTTCTGTCAGTGATTTTTGATTTAAAATCAATGTCTTTCTCTGGCATGGAGCATTTTTAATATTTCTCCAAGAATATCTTGTAGAACGAGCTGGAAAAGTGTATTATGGGGCATACTACATCTTAATTTACCAGGCAAGGGGAGCTTACACAGATGTTGCCTCTTTGCTGGGTTTCTGCAACACCGTGTTTTCCTTCCCACATAGAGTCTTTCACATTTATTAGCTCTTGACAGAGCCCAACAAGTCCTGGTCACCTTTCACAGCCTATGTGACAACTTCCAAATGCTGCAGCAGCCTGAGATGCTTTGGTTTGTCAAAGTCTGGAATACACCAAAACTGTCAACGATCCAGCACCCACCCCTCTGAGCAAAGGCACTGACCTTACACTCAAACGTAATTATTTCCTTAATTAAACAACCAAGTGAACAAATGTTTGGAAATCATAAACAGAAAAGCACACAGATAAAATAAATTTTAAATGACAGTTCTCATAAGAACTGTAAAAAACAAAACAAAACAAAGCAACAATTTCAATGGTTTTTTCATTGTCCAGGAATAGCCCAAAAACTGTCGATAATCTCCCGGAGGTTAATTTACACTACCTACTACAACGTGAACTTTCTAAAACTATATGCCCAGCCTTTGAAGTGTATTTGAAGCATATTTGCTCCTTACGCAGACCCTCAGAGTACTGAGAGGAGATGCTTGCACACCCGTGTGCAGAACGAGGAACTGATGTGGTGCAAACTGCTGCTTTGTAGACAGGACTAATACAAATGACAGAATAAAGAAATCTAGGGTCCACATTGAGAATCAAGTTCATAAGATTATATAGTCCTCCCATGCAGTGTAAAATCCTCACCCTTTTGCCTTACAAGGGTATTTTGATATATAAAGTGTTCCCGGTTTTGTTTTTTATTTGACACAAGACTGCATTTTATAGACTCACCTCGACCTTATCTTTCTCTGTCAGAGCTAAATCCACATCAGAGGCTGTTCAAGGTGAATTTATCTGGCAATAGATTTACTTAAATCCCATCACCTGAACCCTTATCCCCATGTGCAGCTGGGGAAGAGGTGGGGGAACTTGTCTGGCTCTTCTTATGCTGCCAGGGTGGTGACGGTTCTCCCCAAGGAACTGTGGGAATGTACTGAAGGAGGTGAGACCCGTGGGCATTTCTGTAAGCTCCTATTGCTAAATGTGATTTTTATACACTTTAGATATCTATGCCCCTTCCCTAGAGGTGTTCAAAGCCAGGTTGGATGGGGCTTTGGGTAACCTGTCTAGTGGGAGGTGTCCCTGTCTATGGAAGAGGGGTTAGAACCAGATGTTTTTTAAGGTCCCTTCCAACCTAAACTATTCTATGATTTTATTTGTTTCTTTTCCACCAGGTTCTGGGGAAATAAAAAATCTAGTTTCATTTATTTCATTGGTTTTAGAAAGGCAACTGCATTGACAAGCTCACAGCTGACTTACGTCCACTTCACAGAACGAGGTGATGTTGCCAGCATTGCCAGACCTGGGCGAGGTAAACTTTATTGCCATATCTACAGGAACAAAAAAAAAGAGAGATGCTGACCTTTAAGCTCAAAATAATGTGATCATAATGTAACGACTTTGTTTTCCCCACAGAAAAAAATTATTAAGGAGAAAGAACGAGTGGAGTTGAACGAGAATATTCTCCAAAGGTGGAAAAGATAACTTCAGATTAAATTATTTCCTCAGTTTACTTAGAAGAGGACAAATAATACCTACCATAGGATGATGGCTACAAACTGTTTTCTTGGATATCTTCTTTAAAAAATGGAGCAAAGGTATTTAAAAAGTGAGAACAAATTACAGCTATGGCTTTTTTAAAAAGAAAGGTTTTGTTTTAGGGGAGGCTACCCAAGAAATAAATATAAATGAGTACGTTTAAAATAGTTCTAAGGTAGTCATGGTAAATGGTCAAAGATTCAGAAATGGCTGAGCTACTTTTATATAGACATACTTTTAATTCAGCTTTTTCATACGTTTGAGTTAAAATAGTCTTAAAGTAGTTGCTCTAGTACAAAGACTTTTACACACCTTGAGATTAGTTCTCCACTCTTTGAGGTTTTGAGCCCCTGGAAAACACTAGCTATAAATGAAAAAAATATAGTTCTTTCAATTGTGGACTGGGAAAGTAACATTTAAAACGCTACATTAAGCTTTCAGGCATGATATCTCGAAAAAGAAACATACATAAGAGGGTTGGGAAGAATGCAAACAAAAGAGTGAAAGGTTTGAGCCGCGCTCCAGGAAAGCTGAACGTGCTCAGTTGGGAGCAAAGGACTGACAATAAAGCAAGAGGCTGCGAATCCATAAAGTGATTTCATGGGAAGGGACTAATTGCTCTTGTCTGACATCAAGGTTAAATGGAAGAATTGTAGGTCTAAATGACAAAACAGATCAAGAGGCCTTGATGTTTCTTGCTGTAGGACTATGTCTTCAGATATTAAAAGTTTTGCCAAAATAGTGATGCTATGGGTTAATTTCTTTTTCAGTGCAATATATTGTTCAGGATATCTATAAAACAAGTTTTGCCCACTTTCAACCATAATACTAGGTAAAGTTATAAGAACTAGAAACTGTTTTTTAGAAGCAGTGGTTGCACATTTTAAAATGTTTTGAATTTGTGCCTTGGAATTAATTTTTAATATTTTTTTTCTCTTTAATGAAGAAGTGCAGCAAAATAGGAATTCTTCAGGGGAAAGCAAGCAGATATTTCAGTATTTTGAAATTGCTCAGAAAGTTAGGAAGCAGTAATAAAGTAATAAAGCAGAAAAAAAATGTATTCCCTCTGTCCCTTTTCTCTTCTTTATCTTTCTCAATTTGGGGATCTTTCAAAGCTTTCTGGGAAAGTATATTGACAGTAAACATGCTTTTCTTAGTTACCTTCAGTGCCTCAGTGGTAATCCATGGCCCCTAGGGATCTGCAAATCACAGACTGAAAACAGCATCTAGATAATAAAAGCTGCAGGATAACTCATTTAAAAGTTACTTTGCAGAAATTATGATTACTGGGTCTTGCAGTAATATATATCTATGAATTGTCTCTTGACTTCGATGGAGTCAATTAAAGGCACTTAATTAGTGCAGTTAGCAGTCATCTGCTAAAATTACAGACTTTCTTTTCTGCTGTGATTTGCCTATTTTAATACTGTTTAAAAAATGACCCTGTGTAGACAAATTTGGTTAAGCATTTTCTTTAGCTTGCACCTTAATTTTGCATTGAATGACTATTTTTAAACATTTGGCAACCTCTTAATATTTGAGTCTCCTTACAGCAATGTAATTTCTTGTGCAGGTCTCTCTTTTTCTACTTGCTTAAGGTTCCTGCTTTGATTCCTTTTTCATCACTCATGCTTAAACCTTCTTCTGAACTCTGAGACTTGTGCATCCATTTTATTTGGTTTATTTCTTTATTTTTTTTTATTTTTCCCCTAATGAATTCGCTAAGCATGAAAGACTAGCAGTCTTTCCTTATGGGAGACCCTCGTTTAATGCACTATACTCTTAGGTTGCGCTTTGATTTTTTAAATAAATCAGTTCTCTCTTGAAAGCAGTTCCAGTAAAGGTAAACCTGATAATTCTGCTTTAAACATAAATGCTGGGGGAAAAGGTGGCGAGAGAAGCAACCTCTGTAAATCCTCACTGCCAGCACCGTGGCAGAGGGATAAGAGGGTTCGTGGCTGTGTTGGGAGCTTGACCTTGCAAAGTGGGATGGGAGGGACCTTGAATCGCCCTAGGAAAGGCAATGACAGCAATAAATTCTTTCAATATTAATTCCTCTTAACTCTTCTTCTTAGCAGGGATTCTGTTATTCTACCCAATCTGAATGTTTATGTCTAATATGTCACCTGCAGCATCTCCAAACAGGTAGGTTTTTTTGATTAGGATATGATTCTCCTCCTCTCGGTGTTGCTCACGTATCGTTTCTGGAGTTGGTTTTGTGATGACAAATCTCTTTAATTTTGACTTGCTCACATTTGTCAAACAAGTGGCACTCCAAAATATTGCGAGAATTATTTCCGAGCAAAGCGCTTGTCTTGACAGTATTGAAAAGAAACATAAAAAAGGAGAGATATTATCTTGTGACAATATTTCCTTTTATACCTGAGAGGCATTGATTCACGGCAGATGCATTTACAGCTCTTCGCATGCAGCATGTGCCTCAAAAAATTGTTCACAAGAACATCTGCGAAGCTGACATGGGAAATCCTGAGGGTTTGTTCTGTAACACTTATTCTGTATTTATGCAGCTGTGGAAGGATGGGGTGGGTGGGAGATGGCTTTGCACCACCTCTGCTTTCCCACGTTCTAGATCTCTGTCCATACCAGACCAGTTTTAGGTACTGACTGAACGGGGATTTACTGTAGTGCTCACGAGGGAAAAAGTTCATGGCAAAGGATGTAGCCCACAAGCAAGAAGCGCTCACAGGAGAGGAAGCAGAAGGTGCTCCAAAGATGTCTGTGCAGCCACAGCATCTCCTTGCTTCCCTTCACCTTGAGGTGAGTCAAAGTTACATCCTGGGCACCTGAGTGAGCACTGCTTCTGAGACTCGGCATGGGTGAGGATTAGTGAGTCCAACGTGTATGTCCTTAAGAAGATGTAGCGGTGGTTTTATAGGGCGATTCATCCTCCATAAGCTAAAGCGGGCTGGCAGGTTTTGTTTCTCCTTGGGAGGCTGAGGACACATTCTGGCTATGTGACACACCTTACTGTTCTGCTGGTATTTCAGAAACTCTTTCTTTTCCACATAAAAAGTGAGTATGGAATTGTCTTTGGTTGAGCAAATTCTTTTAGTTGTACTTCCAGAGGAGCCAGACTGATGTCAGCAAGATATTTCAGATTTATTTTGGCCTTGAGATTCTAAATCTGAGTTTAATTTCACATTCGTAGAATAAACACACCCCAAATGAAATATGATGTAGACAAGTACATTTGCTCAATAAATACATTCTTTCATTTTTAAAATATTTCTCAGATTTGAGCAGTGTAGAACCATCTAGAATGCTCCCCTCCGGTTCTGTTTAATTTGCTTTGTCTATGTGTGTCCATGGTCTTGCCCTGGTGGAAAACGTGTCCAGGTCTGGGCTCCGCAAACCACCACAGCCAAGTCGGTAACTGTAGATTATATCCATGTGACAGACTGAATTGTAAGAATTGTTACGATACAGAGATCAATAACACATGTTGGAATGCTGTTATTAAATATAGCAACGCCTCAGTAGATGAAAAACTGCATCAACTTTCTATGAACCAATGTTTTTCAGAGGGAGAGTAAGCCATAGATCAAGCTTTGACAAATCCTGCTACTGTTGAATAGATTTTTTTTTTTTGATTTTTTTTTTTCTTGCAGCCTCCATTTCACCTATCAGGGAGAGAAAGGAAAGTAATTCATATTACAAAGTAGTATTAAATGACATGAAGGAATGCACGGCAGTGTCTTGATTCAGAAATAACTCTGCCCAACCATTGGTGCGTCATAAATTTTAAAATGTGTTCATTTCTGCTTAGGGATAATTCCTGGTTTGGGAGGGAAAAAGATTCTTTTATATTTCTGACAATCTGGTAAAAATGAAGATTGAATCCTGCTGTCTTTTTTGCAAAAAATATGGTCATGGGTTTGCAATTCTATGGAAAAATTTTTTTCTTCTGAAGATGATTTTACCATAGTAAAATATTAAAATTTCAAATTTTTGGAAGGCAATTGCCATGTTTTTTAGCAAGCTGTCCTAATTTCATAATTCATTTGACAACAGAAAGTTATTATTGATTTTACTTCTCAGGAATTTGTTTCAACTTTCTGATTGTTAATATATATTGACCTTGAGCCTGAACTCCAGCTTCCATGTCCTTTATTTCCATTAAGCTCTTTTGAAAGTCTTCTTTACTCCTCAAAAAGCAATTTATATTTCTTTATAGATGAATTCAAGAAAGAGATCTTGTAATGGCAAATTCAATCATGAAATGACTGCTGTCAGCTGGGCTTAAGTTATCGAGTGGAGCAACTTGGTTTGTTTTATTTATGGATCAGGTGAGACTTTGGGGGCTTTATTTATGGCTGGTTTTATGTTACTGATCTATTTGTGCACTGTGGTTGCTATCAAAAGTATTTTAAAGGTATGTTCCTTACTGTGCTAAAATGTCCACATTGATAAGGAAGACATTAAATTACTGGATATAACAATCTCTGCCACATTTGTGTTAAGTACTATCTGGAAACAAAGGATTGGTAGTTTTTAAAACTAAAAAGATTTGTTATAGCAGAGGAAAGAATTAGACCAGTAGTTTTCAACCACGGACGTGTTATTCCTTGGGCATTTACAGGTTACTTTCCAAGGACCTTGAAAACCCATTGATGGTATGTTTATATTTCTTCTAGAGCACTTCCACTGGAAGATATCTAAATTAATGACCACGAGTTAAGGAATGTTGAAAATAACCATAGGTGAGGGTTTTTTGAAAGTCTACTTCTCTTATAGTTTTCTTGAGTTTTCTAACTAAGATTGAGAATATCGATAAGAAATGTTATTTTTTTTGTTTGACACTAACGTTTGTTAGAAATTATGCAGCCTATTCTCACTGTGCTCCAAAACTGTTTATCCAAAACCAGGATGCCTTGATTATGACTCGTTCTGTTTGTAGACGTAGAGGTCACATTTTTTTATTAACGCATGTTGCAAAGCCTGTCATTATTTGTAGGTATCTTCTCATTGTGGTGCACTGCAGGATAAGCTGAAAACAATTTTTCCAAAAAGGTTTGAAATGCGATATCCAGGTAAAAAGAAAACGGTGTCATGATAGGAGAAGGAGGTGTGGATTTTTAGTCAAACAGCCTATTAAGAAACAACCCCAAAGAGGGAAAAACAGAAAGCAGGAGGTACAAGAAAAGATAAGGAGAATATTTAGGAGGATACTAAAAAATACTACTTAGGGATACTATTAAAATGTGTAAAAACGTCTTGTGGAATATTAGTATACACATATTTACTCCTTAATCTCCTGTGTATGTATTCATCTCATGGCCCTGTAAGTCCCCTTATCTCTATTTACTAGTGCTCCATTTTTTCCTGTACTTGTGACAGACAAGGAGAAGTAATCCAATCTTGGAAGCTATAAAACATTACTTGATCGTTCAAGACGATGCTCCCAATACATCCCATAGAAGACAGCACAATTAGGTTGCCAGCCTCTTACTCATTTATCTTCCTTGCCTCCAAATGATACAAAATCATTTTAATAAAACCCACTGTGAAGTAGATTAGCTTTCAGTAAATGTGCATTGCAGCCTCAGAGATCAGTGTAGAATTTATCAAAGGGCATTCATTCTTCTATTAGTTTGATATTAAAATGAAAACTAATGCTTTTTGTTTGCAAATAAGGTCAAGAATCCCTACGTCCATTGACACGTCTTCACGGACACAAGGTTCTAACTTGCTGAGAGTTAATGATGTAACTATAACCGACCTTACCTGCTTTCCCCAGTAAGTTTAATATAAAAATATGTTGGTAATGCCACTTACGAAAAAGGCCAAGGAGCACAGGCTAGAACGGAGGCATGGAAATGAAAGTGCTGCCAACCTTCTTCAGGGATGAACGTTTCCCACAACCCTCAGTGGGCGAGAATTACTTGGCTCATTCAGCACAGCTCCAAACCTTGGCACTTGCCTCTATACCTTTCCTTCCTCTTCTGAATTTGGCCCTTGAGTAAACTGAGGACCCACTCTTCTCCAGCTGAGCTCGCCATGCTCCCTGCTCCTCCACAGGGTTTCTTAGCAGTGACGAGGTAGCCGGTTGTAGCATGGATGAAGAGCCTTCATGCTCTCTGAATAAATTCCTCATGCCAGCCTTGCATTGGGGGAATAGACTATGGGACTAATGGCAGGCATCTACCAACCGAAGACCAAGGAGCAGGTACAATTTCAGATCAAGTGCATGAATTCCAAAACTGCCTGAGCCCTCTTGTCTCACACTTGAAACCCAAACTACCAAAGCTTGGGCTTGCACTCCAGTGTCAGTGGGGGTACACTGAAGATGGAGGTGGCATGCCGCCACTACCAAAGCCTCTTCGTGACAACGGGGAGAAAAAAAAAGAATTTTAGGATTAAGTGCATTGCTGAGCTCATCTTCAGGTTGCAGCTCAAGTTTGTAGGGGTAACTTAAGCCACTGGAATTTGTTGCTGCAATCACTCTGTGACTCCAGATTTGAAGCTTCCCCTGGGTTGCCCTACTCAATGACAAGCAACAAAAAAAAACTGGGAAAAAAAAAAAGGAAGGAAGCATTTTTAACAGGTAAAGCTATTAAATGCAATAGCTGCCTAGTCCTATAACTCCTGACCTCATATCGTAGGACAATGCATTCAAAACGATACCTAAACGTAACTTTCTCACCTATACCTGCAAAACCCAATGGCTGTGTGCTGAGACATCCCATGGTAAGTGACGTAAGTGTGGCTTTGGCTGACCTGCTTACTTCTGCTGCTCCTTTGCTACGTCTATGTGACACTTCTCCAGCATCTCTAGGCTTCAGGTCAGTGCTAAGCATTGTCTGCATGAGACAGTTTCTCTCAACAGTTAAAATATTAAGCCTTTTTCTAATAGTTTCCCCATCTTTGTAAACCAAAGTGCCTGCACCTTTTCAAGTATCAGTGAGCTTCGTTAAAAGTTCTAATATTCCACCGTCCATCAGCAAGGGCTGTGGAAAATTATTTCTGAATATCTCATTTGAAAGCCTGGTCATCAGTCATAGCTGTTTACATGTCAAACACAACATCCGAAGTCCCCAAACTCTACACCAAACAAGCACATGTAGTCAAAATATCTTTCAAAATGGGAAATGTGCTATGAAGATACCTCTAGATTATGTCACCAAATATAGTACAGAGGATAACTCTTCCTGTATAGTAAATGTATTATATAAGTAACCGTAAAAAACTTTGAAACACAAGATATTTGAAATCTCATTTGAGGGAGATACCGCTCACTAAAGCAATTTCTCTCAAAGAAATATGGATCTAATTTGCCAACTGTGATTTGAAAGAAGAAATATATATATCGTGGGGGTTTTTGTTTGTTAGTCTATTTTTCCCGCACAGGATAAATTTTACTCCAGAGAAGGGAAGGGGGAGAGGGAAACAAAGCACTTGGTTCTTCTCCCATATCAATACTTCATTGAAGTCTCCCTGTAAGCAGGGATCTTCCCCTTATAAATGCAACAACTCCATACATCACCAAACGGCTTATTTTTAAACCCTGTATGATATTGTATGTCATGAACTACCTCCTAAAGCCTCTGACCATAGCCAAAGGCTCCTGTAATATCCATTGCTGATTGGGTTTAGATTTTCTTCTGAAAGGTAGAGATTTCTAAAATGAACTGGCAAGAAAAGAACATCTTGCCAAATATTTCAGCGTTTTTCTCCACATAGTGAACGTGTTGTAAGACTCAGCAGTGGCGTTACTCCTTTATGTAACCCCTTCACAAGAGAGAAAAGCAGCAGATTTTGGTAGGGTGCCGTGCAATGAGGAGTCCTCCCTTCAGGACCCTTAAGACAGGTATTAATTTGAAGCACAGCGGAAATGTTTGAAAGAAACCGTTGGTTCATGCTTTTTCTTAATTTTTTCCAGTTGCATTGATAACTGGAGATGGGAACACACTTGGAGTGCTCTTTCCTGAACTCTACTGTATGAAGCTACTAAAACTAAAAGTTTCAAGCAGTTGTCACAGGTTTTGTGATTCTCTTGGAAGTTAAAAGAAGTCACATAACCAAAAGTAAGACTTTTTTTTTTTTCTTTCATGATATTTGGGAGTAGAGTTTTCAAATGTGATTCTTATTTTTTTATTTTTAAGAAACTCTTTTACCAGATATCATTTGGGGCAAAGTGATGCTGAGGTTTGTCCTTGTAATCTGATATTTTAATGACGGTACTTCGGAGCCTCGCAAGGTTGTGTTGTCACCAAGTCCAAGGAAGATATGAAGAAGCCGGATAGAAATGACAGGGAGATTAATGGACCGCGAAGCCCCTGGGAAATCTCTAGCTGTTTTACTTCAAGGGCTTAATGTTTGTTTTGTACCTAGTCTCACCAAAGGAGCTGGCATTGTCCACCTTAAATCACAGTATTTCCTTTGTAATAATGTATAAATGAGAAGAAAAAATAAAAAAATACAAGTGTTTGTTGACTCATGTGCAACACAAAGCACTTAGTATTTATTTTTATTTTTTTTACTCTAAGTTTTATTTATGATACTGTTGTTTCTTCCCCTTGCAAAATTCTACAGTTCTCTGTGTAGTTCAGTGCCAAAAAAAGAAAATCTTCAGCTCTTCTTAGGAAATTCTCTTTCAAGTTTGAGTATTCTTCCCCAGCCCATGTTATTGCAGTGATGTAAATACTTCACTTTGCTGTTGTTCACCCTGGATATTTAAGTCTCAGCTTTGATATATACACAAACAGTGGCTTTGTTTGAAAGCAACAATACGAGGGTAGAATATTTATGTTTTGAAGTGTATTTTTTGCTATTCCTACTCCATGCTGTGCTCTGTAGTTGAGGGAAGACCCTCTTTGCAGGGTTTTGCAGATGCCACTGAAAGCAGAATCACTTTCTAGCTTTGCAGCTCACACCTCTGTACACCTTTCTCCGTGGTATGGGACAGATAAATGCATGCTGAAGGGCCGTTTTCATGCCGCTTTAGTCATGGAATTATTTCTCCCATATTTTGATCTTGTAATATGGCATAAGAAGCAAAATCAATAATGCTTGCTTTTAGAGTTACAGAGCACAGCTGGGTAAATAATTCATAAGTCATTTAATCCACGTGACTTCAAAGAATATCCACCAGCAAAGAACAATTTTCTTAGATATACCCATTATTTGAAATTATCCATTATCTTGAGTAAATTTTTAAGTCCTTCTATTGATCAGAGCTAATTTTAAACAAGCACTTGCTGTTTGTGCTCTGCTACTTATTTGTGACTTTCCAGTTCCAGGTCACCTTGGGCTGCCCAGCTCATTGAATCCTCCGCACAGTTCTTTCCCTCCAAATATGATGAACAAGCATGAATAACCCGCAAAAAAAAAATAAAATATTGAAATAGATCTTGGTTCCAGTCGCAGGAGGAAAGCAAAGCAAGTTAAAACTTGGCTGAAGTGAATGGATTCCAACAAGAAACAGTTTCAACGTGAACAGTCCAGCGGCTGCTGCGCAGGTGAGCTCTGGTGATGCTGGATCATCCCCGGATCGCAACAGCTTCTCCCGGCCACTCAGTCCCCAGGACTTAGTTAAGAGTTGGATAAGAAGAAAGCATCCAAAATAGCACAGGCTGGACCAGTTCACGGATCTGCTTCTGGTGCTTTCTGATGTTTGCATTTCCTCAGTTTTACTTTCCTGGGCTGCTGAGGAGAGATTTGTGCCACCCGCATAAGCAGTTGCCTGGATGGTAGAGTGGCATAAATGATGAACATCATGCCTAATTGTATCCCTGTATTAATCGTGCTCTTGATGGATTGCCACTCCAAGCTGGAGTTTCCTAAGATGTTAATGATTTCTTCACAAAACACAGATTCCCATCAAGCAGCGTCAGCTAAAGCAGCAGGATAAGAGCATGTGAGCTTTCAGAATAAGCTCAAAGGTAGGTTTGAGACTCTTCCCAGTTGCTACCTCTGATTGTGCCCATAGTAATTTTACTAATTCCTGCCACAGCTGTGCACAGACTGGACCTGCCTGGGCAACGTGGGGGCTCCCTACACCTCCTGATAAGACAGTTAAGCTTATGTGGGGACTTGATGTTTAGTTGCTCCAAAGCACGCAGAACCAGGGCTCCAGCCCTACTCCTAAAACAATTCAAGGCAAGAAGTAAGGACTATTTTTGCATTTCAGACAGATTGTCAACTGAAGGTTCATTATGCGGCAGGGAGGTCTGCGTGGAAATACTTGAGGAATTTTCTTTCAGCGATTTGTTTGGGGTTTTTTTCACCTATAACACAATGGAATTACTGTGTCAGAATGGCAACACACTGTTTCTCTGAAAACTGATGTAAAGTGGATAGTCAAACCTGCACACCAGAAGAGTGTGAAGTGTAGTACCTTTTCTATCATGGTTTGGAGAAATATGTGTAACCCTACAGAAATATATTAAAAAAAAACCAGGGAAAAAGCTCTGACAGCATTGCTATATTTACCTTGTTTGCTCCTTGAAGAATGGATCTGTCCATCCTTTCCCTAAACCCCTGGTGGTGCCACTTCGGCTGAGGTAGTATCTTCTCCCACTGCCTCCACCAGAGGGCAAAGGATTAAAGAAATACTCCATATACTAAGTGCAAAAGCATAATGGCAAAGGAGAAAGAAGACTCGTAATCAAAGTGCTAATAATGGTGCTAATATTTAAATATGCTCCATAACTAGCACTATACTTTGCCAAGTTACATACATCGTATGTACATTAAAAATAGATGTTTAGGGCATCACCAAGTGTCTCTTTTTGGTGCCTTTAGAGCTTCCTTGAAAAGTGTCATACGAATGGAAAAAATATCCATGTCATTAGAAAAATGCTGCCCTTTCTGAGTGATATATTTTAAAGATACATTGTCTTGAGTAGTAATCTGTTATCCTGCTTTATCCTTTATTGGCACTGAGGAAACAATAGTTACAAATGCATTAATCTTCCTGCGCTCTCTTTTTTAACCATTCATTCTGGAGTATGTAATACATTTATCTTTCAGTCCCGTGGGTCTGATCTGAAGAGTGTTGAAATCAATGGAACAATTCGCGGTGCTTTCCAGGGACAGTGGAAATGGGATTTTGGGATGCCTTCGAGTCGAAGATATTTCTTGCGAGGTAAAGTTCAGCCAAATGTCTGTGCTGGTGACTGGCAGGATCCGCTGTCAGAAAAATTTAATTCGGAAATTAAACGCAAACATGAAAGCACAGTAAAAAGTGACGTTAATCAAAAGTAATCTAATATTCAGGCGTCATTTGCGTAGTTTCCATACTCTGTTTCTAATACGCATCTCCACACCTAAGTCTCATTCACCTCAAGTCTTTTGTCCTCATCAGTTATTTTTCTCCAACCTTGGCAAGTGCTATCTTACCCACAAAAAAACCCTGCTCATAATGACTTTCTAGTCCATTTCTTGTCACGTGTAACCTATTTCTATGACATTTTAGCTACGTTTTTCTATTTTAAACCATTTCCAAAATAGGTTTGATCATTTCTAGTGAGATTAACATCTTACACATCTTGGAATTTATTATTCCACTTTCAATTTTCCAGCCTGACTCCTTTACCATGATCACACCAGGACAACAGCTCCCTTGTACAGCTAATAAAGGTTCAGCCGTTAAATCAGTCACACAGTTCTTTGCTCCTGTGCAAATCTGTTTCTTTATCTTCTCCCCAAACCCTTAAAACCATTTTTTTTAATTACAGAATTTATATATAAAAGAGGAGCCAGGATGCTGATGTACTCTAACCACTTGCTCATCCTTCTGACCTTTATTTTCTGTTTTTGGTGTACTGTCTTGTCTTTTGTATTCTATTTCGGTGGCAAATTTCTGGAACTTCTCTCGTTGTCCCTGCTTCATGAACAGAGCTCCAGGCACTGTATTTATACAGATTATAGATGATTTGTCATATGTCCTTGTATAATGCATTCTAATAGACTTAAACCGGGGGAATATTTTGTAAGTTATGTGTAGGAGCTTCATCATCAAATCCTATTTGTTTTTTGGATTTCTGTTCTAATTCCCACGAATCTCTTTGTAAATGTCGTTTTCTTCACAGAATAATGTCAAAAGAATTTTCGTTTGCTGGCTATTGTTTCTTCTGGAACATGATGGATTTCTCTGAGGTAGGATTTGTGAAGCTTTTACATCTGCTCCTCGTAACATGGCTGAGAGTATTAGAATTATTTGAATTTTTGCACACTTTGCCTTGAATTTCCTAAAATCTTTCTTTATGAATAAACTCATGGAGGTCTCGTTAAGTGGACTGGGATATAAAATGCCTAATTTTGCACTCTAATCTTGGGTTTTCTTCAATTTTACACGTCTCAGGCTTGTTCTAAACACCAGAAGTTTTACCAGTCATCTCAGGAAGGCTGTGCTGGTATAACTGTACGGAGATCTGCACTGTGAGTAAGACTTTAATGTTTCTCTATCTCCATTTCCAGCCCATAAAATGGGGGCTTCCCATTGAGAAATGGCAGAGTTAGCAGTAGATTCACTTCATATAATGGGGTACTTAGGTGATGCAATAAGAAATCATATAAAATATGGGCCAAGAGCCTGATAAATCACATAACTGATACTGGAGAGCAAAAAATAAATTCTGTAGCACTCACACGCAAAAAAAGCACCTCTGTTGATCTGGTCAGCAGTAAGACAGTGTGAAATGTTATTGTGCGGAAATGATCCAGATGCCCTGTGATTGGAAACGGTCCCACTCCGTTGCTCTATGGATCAGATTTTTTTTGTTTGTCTTACATTGACGCAAAGCCGCCAAAATGGGTGGGATGGAGGAGTTAGACCCGTGGTAGAGCAGTACTAGTTAGCTGGACTAACTTATTGGATAGCCAGGATGGTTTTTAATCCCCAAATGGGCTAATCTTTTCATTTGCAGTTTATTACTACCTCAGGGCTACGTAACTAAGCCGGTATGATCCATATAGCACTGGCTACACATACATTGGGTTTGCTGCCTTCGGTCTCTGCCGGTCTATGTGCCTCCACTGCCTGGTATGGACATGTCCTGTGATTATGGGACTCCTCTAGAAAGTTATATCATCCTTTCTTCCCTAGGCTGTGCTGTAAGTCTTCAGTTTATCTGGTGCTTGACATATTTTCAACTGTTTCTTCAAATGCCCCGGCATTTGTCAGACCGTTCAATCTTCTCACTCTGCAACTGTGATGACATTTCAGAGAACAGAACTAGCAACGTACATTGTAGAGTTTATGCTTTGTCTCTTGGAAAACACAATTAAAACTCTGTTCTCGCTGTTCCGAAGGCTTAATTTATTTATCTTTCACAGATAGATTATTTAAAGTCTCCAATATTCCAATGTAAATATTCAAATCTAAGTCTTATTTGCTGTGAATCTTAAAACCGAATCTTTTTTCTTAAATCTTTGTTTGCAATAGAGGAAAGCATCTTATACCAAAAAAAAAAAAAAAAAGAAAAAGGCATTTGCAGTTCATCTTTTGAATAAGTGTATTACAAAGATATTTGAAGCAAAAATCCAACATACAAAAATGCATATTGTATTGCCTCAGGTATATAAGAATGAATTACAGGATTTGAGTCTTATTTATTTTCATAACAGCTTAAAAACGCTAAAGAACAAGTTAAAAAGTAGTCACTTGTTTCTTTGTTCGTGTTTTCGTTGTTGAGAGGATTTGGGTTTTTTTTTCTGGGCTTTTTTATTTTTTTTTTCCCCTCTCTTAAACTTTATCAAGCCAGAATATGAAAGCAGGACACTGCAGCAGAGTAAGGTCCTCACAGAGCAGAAAACAACTCTGCAGCCGTGGGGGATGGAGCCACATCAGGCACATGGTGTCAGGCTCTGATTTGGGAGCTGGCTCTGCACGAGCAACACGGTTCAACAGCTCCGGAGCCAGAAATGTCACCAACCCATGGTGGCCAAGCAACAGCACATGCCTGGGGCTCTGCACGCATTTTGAGCATCAGCTTCACCCAGTTCCAGAGGGGCAGGACCAACCTGGGGCTGCTCTGCTAGTCAGGGGAGCAGGGAAAGGAGAAGCTGGTGCTGTGCAGGATCAGGTCATTGGAATCCCTTCACGTTTGCTGAAACCTGGTCCTTCTGCTGTACAAAATGTTCTCGTCCACATCAGTTTTGACCTGAGATTCTGGGGGCTGTGTTTGTGAACTTCCATCTGGGTCTGTACATTGGCCACTGTGATGGTTTAGGGAAGGCATTGAAGTACAGTGGTTGATGCTTGTTTTCCTTTTAAAACGTGTGCTATGTTCAGAGTAGATGAAAACTCTTGGAGAGGTTTAGCACATGGGGAAGTTAGTTAACACCACTTAACCTCAGGACATCACCTCCCTTCTGTGCAAAGCTGCCTTGCCTTTGATGTCTGCAGGAGTCTGCTGAGAAGAGGAGCAGGTGAGACACCCGAGAAGAGCATCTTCCCTTGGAAGTCTGAATCCATCAAACAAAACCTTAGGACGTGGTTTTAAATGCTGAAAATGAAGCTGAACCCTGATATGGCACACTGCTTTGTAGAGCTAATCTGCGGAATTTATGGATCCATGGGCGAGTGGACAGGGGAACAAAAATATTTTTCTTTGCGCCTGCAAATACAGTCCCAAATGGCAAGAAGAGGTAACCAAAGGAAGACTGAGACTTTTTCAAATATTGTAGCCTCAAAGCGCAGTGATTAAATTATAGTCCGGCCACAGACTGAGCAAGAGGTGGTTGGTGAAATAAAAATAAATGTATGTAACACTTCAGACTTATGCAAGGTATTTGTACGTAGAATCAGAGCCCTTCTCAACTGGACTAGGATACTTCTGCAGATGCCTCACGTAGTTACAGGGGTGCTATCTGTGGAATTTCATTTGAAGTCTTAACTTTTTTAGCAGTAATTTCAAAAAGGATTTTAGCAGGATTTTAAATTCTAAAAAGGATTTTTAGCAGTAATGTTAATAGTGACTATAAACATAAATGGATTTCACCAAGGACAAGGACAGCTCTATTCGTTTTATTTTTATCTAATACAAAGTATTTGGGGAAATATTCTTAGAAATTCCTTGTGTTCAAGTAGTTCCTGGTAAAGATAAAGTAAAGGTCCAGTTCTGTTACATTTAACAAGCAGAGAAATATTTTATGAATATAAATAAATGATCAGTGAATTTCTTGTGTTTTATTTCAAATGTGTCTCCATGGTAGGAGGAGTGAGAGAACAGACTGACACTTTTCTTGTTTATATTAAATTGATATTTATATTAAGTTCTGAAGAAGCATTTTCATATGGAATCAGCTTTAAAATGATGTTTTCAATTCCTAGAGCATAACTGTTACTTTATAAACATTTGAATAAGCTGTTGGTAAAGTAGATCTACTTTCCCATGGATGATCTGTGCTCAGACTCACTTTCGGTGCCACAAGCAGGGGCCATCCAATATCTTATATCGTTTTTAAGTGTGACCATTTCATTTTACCTCTTTTTTTTAATTTCAGGTTTCATATTTAGCTTATTTTTAACTTCAGCTTCATTCTTTAGTTTGTCTTAGAAGCAGTTTTATACTATTTGAAGGTGGAAGGATGGGAAAGAAGCAAAGGAAAACTTAGCATTATTGTTTTGATTGTATCTCAGGCATTTTTTTAATATTTCAATGCATCTTTCAAAGCAAGGAAATGTTTTGGTCCTCCTGATTTCCTGATATCTTTACTGACGCTATCAGTTCTGATATGGCTACTGGCCTGACACCACCAATTAATGAAGTTTATGCCCCTAACTAGCCATTGGACTTACAGACTCACATGGAGAAGAGGTGGCGATCGTGCTGGAAAAGGGTCCTTGTCCCTTTTGACCCTGCCCTGGAGAGATCAAGGTCAAGCACAACAGTGCTACAGCTGAGGTGACTCTGAAAGAGGGGGAAAAACCAGCACATAAGCTTTATTTTTCATGGTAATACTCTTTTCTTGTATTGCTGTGAGCGTGTTTCAAATTTAATTTCACGAGTTCAGACACATTTGCAAATAATTATTTTCAGCGTCTCGCTGTTGCATTCAAATTTATCAGTAAAACTGATTCTTGGGTGCTTTAGAATCAGGTCATCGCTGCTTAGAGGTGAAACCTCATTAGGCTTCACAAACCAATATAAAATGGAAATGTCTGAAATGATGTGATTAGAGATGTGTAAAACTACTTGTGGAAACACAGACACCTGACAAGCCATCAATGAGATCATTAAAAATATGCAAAATTCAATTTAATGGGAAAATAAGTGACTTGTAAAATGCCTAAAAAATGTATTAAAAGCCTGTAGCATAGTTTGAACACACACAGCAAATTTTGTTTCCTAACACGAGGCCATTGACTGACACACCAGTGACAGAAAAATATCAATACTTAAGTCAAATTGAATGGCAAGCTGTAACTTCTTCCATCTATGGAAATATTTCATGTGTAAATTGTACAAGTATTTGCAATGGAAGTAGACAAAAATCCCTGTAGGGATACAGTGGTGCAGAGACTGCAAGTCTGCTCTTACCCAGGGGTATAACAATTGTAAAAATGTAATCTCACCAAATGTATTCCACAATCTAATTTTGTCATAGAATTTTATTCTTAGAAATTCATAGGAGATTTATTGGGTTTAAATTGGGTGGATTGGAGCCTCACAAAGGGATCTCCGTTTGCCAGGACAAATGCTAAAGCTTGGGGCTTTAGATTTATGAATTTCTCTTGCGCTGGGAGTGGACAGCCCTGTTTCACCCATGAGGAGCCAGAGCAGGGGTTGTTGAAGGAAGAGTCTGCTTGATCCAGATAAAAATCAAACACATTGACAGGTAGATGTGGTGCTTGAGGACATGGTTTAGTGGTAGACCAGGCAGTGCTAGGTTAATGATTGGACTCGGTGACCTTAAAGATCTTTTCCAACCTGAATTATTCTATGATTTACTAAGATGCTGCTCTACACCAGGTGCCCTGTGAACACGGTGAGACGAGCTGCCTGGTGTGTTTGGAGCCCCAACAGAAACGGTGGCTCCAGCAACGAAACCCTGGCTGGTGAAACTCAGAGAGGGGAACTGGTGACCTGCTCAACCACTGCCTGGATGACCCGTGGCTTGAGCCACGCCTGGATGTCGCGGTCGTTAATCATTGATGTGGCCATGTCAGACGATGCTCCACGTGTTGCGGGCATCCAGCGATCGATGGTCCTCACCACGGGCCTCCAGTGGGGTGAGAGGGGGTGGGTCAGCTCCTGCACGCCCAATCCCCAAGCCAAAGGGCAGGTTTTGGGCTCTGAATACATCGGCTACCCGCTCAATGTCCATAATCCCACGGCAGACTGTTGAAGCTAATCTCTCTATTGATTTTTTGCTTAGAAACACCTAGAGCTATTCGATCGCTAATAAAATCTGAAGAGTTCAGTTTTCAAGGCATTTACCTCATTTAGAGGCAAAGCTTACTTATTTTCTGATGAGCAATCGATCAATTCTGCTCATTTCTAAGTAAAGGCATTATACAGACAACTGACAATCGAGTCAAAATCCACCCAACTACACTGAGCTCCAGCTTGGCAGCTGGATGCAGTTTGGGCTATTAATAGTGTTCCATGCATCCACCTGGTTTTCTTCCTTCTTTTCCCTCTCTTCTGGTTTATTTCCTCAGTTTAACTGGGGGAAAATAGTCCATATATCCTTCGGAACCTGTGTTTCCTTGACAGCACACAGTGCTGTCATCAATACAGCGTGGCAAATCTCAACGGACCTGGTTTGGGAGGACAGGTAAACTTTCTGATTGCCTTTTGATTTGCTTTCCTTGCCTCCCCTTCTCTTATTTTCTCTGCCCTACTTTGGATCCAGCTGTTGTTTTGTCCACGTCTCCTTGCAGATTTACAGAGAGGCCCAAGGCGAGACAAAGCTGTAGGTGCAAATTTGGGAGGGATCAGATGTGTGAAAGGGGCTGCCCATGTGGGTGACCTTTCCATATCCCATGCCAGATGCCCTGTTTGGCACTTACCTCTTCAAGAGAGATAGAAATGACCAAAAAATAAAGGCAGAGTAAACAAGAAAAAAACAATCAAGGCACCTCTGGCCGGGGTAGAAGTCATTGCTGGCAGTGGGAGAAGGCTGAGGTACGTAAATGACTAGAATGTGGGGAGACTTCACCTCTTCAGACATTGTCTTATGTTTAAAAAAGGCCAATTTTTTAACAAAAAAAAAGTTATTTAATTGTAAGTCCCTCAGGGCCCTTGCAAAAAAAGCTGTAATGTTTGATTGCATAGATGATATACTTAAATCTATATCTGATAAGGTTTCACTTTTCTATTTATTTCAATGATGAAAGATGGTTTATTATGGCTACAATAATTTTCTGATTTTTTTTCTTTTACATTCACTTAACAGGGATGACATTTAGACTAGGGGGAAAAAAGTGGTTTTACTGCTTAAGTTTTAATGTTATTTTTTTACTAGTAACTGCAGAGCTAGACTTGATTCATTCTCATAATTAGGTTAAGAGTCACCATAAATCCTGTGGTTTTAGTTCATCTGCTTTTAAAATTTTTCCTGTATAACACGTTCTCAAATTACACCCCGTGAAATGCTACATGCTTGCTGGGGCTTTGCTTGGAGAGTCCTCAGAATAATACTTACAATTACAGAGCCAGCACCCAGCCCTGAGATCCAGGCTGGGGCCAAAGCCTGGGGAGTTATCGACAACCTGGAAGAGCTTTCAGCCTTTGCAGATCGTGGCTGGTTTTGCAGAAGAGTTAAACCTAGGAAGCTTTGGATGCAACTCAATCTCTCTGGGAGGAACTGAGCACAGCCAAAGCACTTGCACTTGTTGACCATGTGCCAGTAGCCCTCTAGGGGACCGAGCTAACGTCACACAGCGCAGACTTATGAAGAGAAGAAATTACCTCATGTGGAGCAAGGAGCTTTCACGTCTTCTAGGTAAGACAGGGAGGTGATTTCTCAAATGTTGGCCTGTATGACTGTGAGTCAAAACAAACATTGCAAAGAAGCTTTCTTGCTTCTTTTCACAAAGATTATCTACCCAGGTATGATGGTGAATGAGGAAGCTATTGGTTTATTACGGAAGTTGATGGCAACTCTCTCATTCCAGTCACTTCCTTTATTAACTTTCATTTTAGAAAAGTATATCCATGTAC
>NW_009706238.1:0-4772 GCF_000703405.1 Apaloderma vittatum | reverse complement strand
TCCCCTCTCCCTTCCATCTTTGCTGTTTGTATATTACTGGATTTGTGAAGACAGTGATTGCTCGGTAAATCGACTTCATTTTATATGGATCCTGTGTGTTTTACAGAGCTGCTTGGATGACTATTACCTGTTAGCGATCTTCCATGTAGGTGGAGATGAAGCTGCAACCTGTAGTCCAAAAGCCATTAAAAGGGACTTCAGGGCCCTGGGACGGTCAGTGAAGGAATCTTGGGGTCAGGTTATATTTTCATCTCTCCTTCCCGCTGTGGTTTCTTCCCGTTGTGGCTCCGTGTCTGGTGTCACTGCCACAACTTCAGGTTCTTTGACAATGGGATGGTCTATACAGCACCAGGCTGGCTAGCCTCAAATGGGAGTCACCTTTCCCAAAGAGGGAAGAGGGTCTTTGTTTAAGAGATTTCAGGGCTGATTGACAGGGCTTTAAACTAGTTGCAAAGCGGGAGAGGAATAACTATACCAGGCTTGTCTGCGACAAGCTGTGTGATGGCACACCAGGTTTAGAGGGAGAGGATGCTACTAAAGGCCTTCAACCAGTTACTCTGAGGCAAGCTGGGGATGTGGCAACACAGTTAAAGTCTTACAGAGATGAACCAGGGGTTCCTCAGGTAGTAGGAGCCAACAGGGAAACATCCATGGAACACCTCAAGAGAATTAAGGGGTGTTCCACCAAGAAGGTGACATGGCCGACAGCCCAGGTGAAGTGCCTCTACACAAATGCATGGAGCATGGGCAACAAACCAGAGGACTTAGAAACCTGTGTGTGGTCAAGGGGTTGTGATCTGGTGGCAATTACAGAGATATGGTGGGACAGCTCACATGACTGGAATGTGGGCCTTGATG
This sequence comes from Apaloderma vittatum, assembly GCF_000703405.1. Taxonomy (NCBI): domain Eukaryota; kingdom Metazoa; phylum Chordata; class Aves; order Trogoniformes; family Trogonidae; genus Apaloderma; species Apaloderma vittatum. The sequence continues at coordinate 3,914 of NW_009706238.1, read as the reverse complement.
GCTTAGTCCTTTTTAGGAAAGACAGGCCAAAAAGGTGAGGTGGTGGAGTTGCGCTTCACATGAAAGAAGAATTGGAATGTATCAAGTTCTGTCCAGGGGCAGATGAAGAGCGAGTTGAGAGTTTGTGGGTGAGAATTAAGGGGCAGGGTAGCCCCTGCGGTGCATGTCTATTACAGACCACTTGATCAGGATAAGGAAGCTGATGAGGCCTTTTACAGGCAGCTGACAGCAGCCTCTCAATCACAGGCCCTGGTATTTGCTGGAAGGCCTACACAGCCAGCCATCCACAGTCGAGGACATTCCTCCAGTGCATCGATGATAGTTTCTTTGTGCAAATGGTGAATGAGCCAACTAGGAGAGAAGCGCTGCTGGACCTTGTGCTCACCAAGGAAGGTCTGGTTGAATCGGTGAAGGTTGAAGGCAATCTTGGCTGCAGCGACCATGAGATGGTGGAGTTCAGGATCTTGTGCGGTAGAAACAGAATACCAAGCAGGATTGCAACCCTGGACTTCAGCAGGGCCAACTTTGGCCTTTTCAAACAATTTCTAGGGGAAATCCCTAGACAGGGAACTGGAAGGTAAAGGGGCCCAAGATACTTGGTTAATATTTAAGGATCACTTCTTCCAAGCTCAAGACCAGTGTATCCCAATAGTTAGGAAGTCAAGAAAGAGAGCCAGGAGACCCACATGGTTATCCAGGGCACTGCTGGGCAAACTCTAGTGGAAGAAGAGAGTCTATAGATCATGAAAGGAGGGGCTGGCCTCTTGGGTGGAATGTAAGTCTGTGGTCAGAGGATGAAGAGAGGCAACTAGGAAAGCTAAGGCCTCCTTGGAATTAAGCCTTGCAAGGGAGGTCAAGGACAAGAGAAAGGGCATCTTCAAATACATGGCAGATAAAACTAACACTAGAGGCAATGTGGGTCCACTGCTGAATGAGGTGGGTGCCCTGGAGACAGAAGACAGAAAGAAGGCAGAGTTACTGAATGCCTTCTTTGCCTCTGTCTGTCCTGCTGGAGGCTGTCCTCAGGAGCCCCAGAGCACTGAGGCCCCGGAGGAAGTCAAGATAAAGGAGGAGTTTGCCTTGGTTGATGAGGACTGGTTCAGGGATTAGTTAGGCAATCTGAACATCCATAAATCCATGGGCCCTGATGGGATGCACCCATGGGTGCTGAGGGAGCTGGTGGAAGCCATAGCTAGGCCCCTCTCCATCATGTTTGGTAAGTCGTGGGCAACAGGAGAGGTGCCTGAGGACTGGAGGAAAGCAAATGTCACTGCAGTCTTCAGAAAGGGCAAGAAGGAGGATGTGGGTAACTACAAACTGATCAGTCTCACCTCCATTCATAGAAAGGTGATGGAACAACTTATCCTTGGCGCTGTCTCTGGCCGTATCAAGGATAAGAGGGTCATTAGGAACAGTCAGCATGGTTTTTCCAAAAGGAAGTAATGTTTGACCAACCTAATAGCCTTTTATGAGGACATAACCAGATGGATAGATGATGGCAGTGCAGTGAATGTGGATTATCTGGATTTCAGCAAAGCATTTGACACCGTCTCTCATAGCATCCTTGTAGCTAAACTGAGGAAGTGTGGTCTGGATGATCGAGTATTGAGGCAGGTTGTGAACTAGCTGAAAGGAAGAAGTCAGAGAGCTGTGATCAATGAAACAGAGTCTAGCTGGAGGCCTGTATCTAGTGGAATCCCTCAGGGGTCGGTACTGGGACCAGTACTATTCAATATTTTCATCAATGACCCGGATGAGTGGATAGAGTGAACCATCAGCAAGTTTGCTGATGACACAAAACTAGGAGGAGTGGCTGACACACCAGAAGGCTGTACTGTCATTCAGCGAGACCTAGACAGGCTGGGGAGTGATCTGTTGGAGAACAGTGGAGGGGAAAGGGACAAGGGGGTCCTGGTGGATAACAGGATGCACATTGGCCAAGAAGGCCAATGGTATCCTGGGGTGTATTAGAAGTGGGGTGGCTAGTAGGTTGAGAGTGGTCCTCCTCCACATCTACTCTGCCCTGGTGAGGCCACATCTGGAATAATGGGTCCAGTTCTGGGCCCCTCAGTTCAAGAGGGAGAGGGAACTGCTTGAGAGAGTCCAGCGCAGAGCCACAAAGATGATGAAGGGAGTGAAACATCTCCCTTATGAGGAAAGGCTGAAGGAGCTGGGTCTCCTTAGCTTGGAGGAGACTGAGGCGTGACCTCGTTAATGTTTATAAATATGTCAAGGGGGAGTGTCAGGAGGATGGAGCCAGGCTTCTCTCAGTGATGTCCAACGACGGGACAAGGGGCAGTGGATGCAAGCTGGAGCATAGGAGGTTCCACAAAAACATGAGGAAAAACTTTCTCACTGTGAGAGTGACAGAGCCCTGGCACAGGCTGCCCAGGGAGGTTGTGGAGTCTCCTTCTCTGGAAACATGGTAGTCAGCAGCTAGCTCCTCCTAAGAAAGGAAAAGGAACAGGGTGACTGACAAGGGCATCTTTTGAGGATTTACAGCATGCAGTAGCTCCTGTTGACTTTTTTTTTTGCCCCACTTTGTTCTGGAGCCAGAATACAATCTGAGTAATTGCATCCTGGAAAAGGAAAGCAGAGAATAGCAATGTGATGGCTGCAGTGATGCTCTGGGCAGGCACTTTGATAGGAACATGCTCTAGATCTTTGTGTGGGAATGGGCATGCTGGGAGAAATTCAGCCTGTGCTGAGGGCCAGCACAAGGTCTGCACATCATTTACATTGCTCTGGGCTAATATTTTCCTGCACGTGGGTAGTTCTCGCTCCCTCTATGCTGGGGTAGATTTCTTGCAGAAATAACATTCACCCTGGGAATTTAAATACTCCAGCTCTATGCTAGAAATATTTTTGTGTATTAGTTTTAAACAAGGAAAAATGACTGGACTGAGTCTCATAGATCTTATTTCACCATAAACATAATTTCATTGTTTGGTTTGATGTTTAGGGATTAAAGGCCAGTAAAAACAGTGGCAGATGAGTTAAATGAGCGTATGCCTGTGCTTTTCATATTTCACCCCTGCTTATTATTTACGTGCACTGTTTCTGGTGCCAAAGCAAGCTGGAGTGTTATTCATGCACCAGAATCCCAGCTGACAAAAAGATGGTGATTGCCCAAAATAAGACACAGTCCTGGGTAGGAAACAGCTGATGGAGACAGCACTAACAGCACAACAGAAAGAGAAGGTGCTATCTGTCAGCAAAATCATAGAATGTCTTAGGTTGGAAGGGACTTTAGAGATCATCTAATCCAGCCTCCCTGCCATGGGCAGGGATAACTTTAAGTAGACCAGGTTGCTCAAGGCCTCATCCAATCTGTCCTTGAACAGGTCCAGGGAGGGGGCATCCACAAGTCTCTGGGCAATCTATTCCAGAGTCTTGCCACCCTCGTACTGAAGATTCTTTTCCTAAGATCAAATCTAAATTTATTTTCCTTTAACTTAAATCTATTTCTCCTTGTCCTGTCACTGGACACTCTTGTATAAAGTCCCTCCCAACCTTTCTGTAGGTTCCCTTTAGGTATTGGAAGGCAGTTATAAGGTTTCCCCAAAATCTTTTCTTCTCCAGGCTGAACAATGCCAGTTTCCTCAGCCTTTCCTCATAGCAGAGGTGCTCCAGCTCCTGGATCATCTTTATGGCCCACCTCTGAACTCATTCCAACAGATCTATGTCCCTCTTATGGTGGGGACACCAGAAACGGACGCAGTATTCAAGTGGGGTCTCAGAAGAGCAGAATAAAGGGGGAGATCACCTCTCTTGACCTGCTCGCTACGCTTCTCTTGATACATTTCAGGATGCGGTTGGCCTTCTGGGCTGCATGAGTGCACTCCTGGCTCATGCTGACCTTCTCATCTATCAATGCCCCCATGTTCTTCTCTTCAGGGCTACTCTCAACCCAC
>NW_009706237.1:20439-20966 GCF_000703405.1 Apaloderma vittatum | reverse complement strand
CTGGGTTTTAGCTCAAACCCAGGACAACTAAGAAGCTAGAAAGTTTCTTTATAAACCTTCTGTCTACACCTTTAAACTCCTGTTTAATTTTACAGCTCAAGTTCTTATACTCTGGGCGCAAGGAGCAAGCAGTCAAGAGCAGGCACCCTGGCAGTCCACAATATGCCAGAAGAGTGCAAAAGGTAACAAGGATTCAAGTCTTGCACAGAAGCATCTCCTAAACACACAAAGCTCATGTGAACACCTACTCCAAAACCAGATTGTTCGCTCACTCCCCAAGTCCACCTTCATGTTGCTAACTTGCCCAGCTTTAGAGATGTGTACTTGATGTTGATTTTGTCCAAAAGTCTCCTGAATTAATTGCTTGAAGGTGTTAGGAAAGATGACTAAGTATAATAGTTGGAGAGTTACTTTAATTTGTTTTGGTGGAGACTGCAGATGAGGCTTTAATATAGCACTGCATATGTCAACAACCTGCAACATTGCTGTTAGCACTAGGCGAGTTTCTTGCCATGCAGTTGGGCTTA